>NC_081426.1:9797020-9967020 GCF_949786415.1 Peromyscus eremicus | reverse complement strand
GGTATTGATATGTTGTAAAACAAATTGTGCAATGTTCCTTCTGTTTCTATTTTGTAGAATAATTTGAGAGGCTTTGGCATTAACTCTTTTTTGAAAATTGGATAGAATTTTTTTGCTTCAACTATCTGGCCCTTTTTTTGCGGGGGGAGGCTTTTAATGACTGATTCTATTTCACTAGGGGTTATAGGTCTATTTAAATTGCTTATCTGATTTTCATTTAATTTTGGTAGGTGATATGTATCAAAAATATTATCAATTTCCTTTAGATTTTCCAATTTGGTGGAGTATAGGTTTTTAAAGTATGTCCTTACGATTCTCTGGATTTCCTCCATATCTGTTGTTATGTCTGCCTTTTCAACTCTAATTTTGTTAATCTTCTTCTTCTCTCTCCATCTTTCAGTTAGTTTGGATAAGAGTTTGACAGTCTTATTGATTTCCTCAAAGAATAAAATCTGTTTCATTGATTCTTCATATTGTTTTTGTTTTGTTATTTTATTTCTATTTTATTGATTTCAACCCTGAGTTTGATTATTTCTTGCCAGTTACTCTTTTTGGATGTGATTCTTCTTTTTGCTCTAGAACTTTCAGATGTGCTGCTAAGTTACTAGTATTAGATCTCTCCAGTTTTTTATGTAGGTACTTAGTGGTATCAACTTTCTGGTTAGAACTGCCTTAATTGTGTCTCATAAATTTGAGTATATTGTGTATTCATTTTAATTCAATTCTAGGAAGTCTTTATTTCTCTCTTGACCCATTTTTCATTAAGAAGTGAGTTGTTCAATGTCCATGAGTTTGGAAGCTTTCTGTTGTTGTTGATGTTCACTTTTTATCCATGGTAGATGGAATGAAGGATGTTATTTTAATTTTCTTGTATCCACTGATCTGCTGTTGAGACTTTCTTTGTGTCTGAGTATATGGTCAATTTTGGAGAAAGGTCCATGAGGTGCAGAGAAGAAGATATATTCTTTTGTGTATGGATAAAATGTTCTGTAACTATCTCTTAGTTCCATTTGGTTCATAAAATCTGTTAAATCCATTATTTATCTGTTTAGTTTATGTCTGGATGACCTGTCTATTGACGAGAGTGGGGTACTGAAGACTCCTACTCTGAGTGTGTAAGGGTCAATATGTGATTTAAACTGTAGTAGTGTTCCTTTTATGAACTTGAGTGCCCTTGGGTTTGGTCCTCTTGGTGAACTTTTTGTTTGATGAGTATGTAGTGTCCTTCCATATCTCTTCTGATTAGATTTGGTTTGAAGTCTATTTTATCAGATATTAAAATGGCTACAACAGCTTGTTTCTTAAGTCCATTTTCTTGGAATGTTTTTTCTATCCTTTTATCCTGAGTGATGTCTATCCTTAATGTTAAGGTGTGTTTCTTGGATGCAGCAGAAGGATGGGTCCTGTTTTCCCATCCATTCTGTTAGTCTGTGTCTTTTTATTGGGGCATTGAGAACATTGATATTGAGAGTTATCAATGAGCAGTGATTATTGATTCCTGTTAGTTTGCTGTGGTGGTGTGGGTTTTTCACCTCCTTCTTTTTCATTTGCTGGTCTGATATTATTTATTATTTATGTTTTCATGAATGTAGTTAACATCTATAGGTTGAAGTTTTTCTTCTAGCACTTTCTATAGGGCTGAGTTTGTAGATAGACACTGCTTCAGTTTTGTTTTTATTGTGTAATGTCTTATTTTTTCCCATATATTGTGATTAAATTTTTACTGGGTATAGTAGTCTGGGCTGGCATCTGTGGGCTGGCATCTGTAGAACATCTGTCCACCTCCTTCTGGCTTTTAGAGTCTCCATATGAGAAGTCAGGTGTAATTATAGTTGATATGTCTTTATATATTATTTGGTGTTTTTCCCTTGTAGCTTTTAATATTCTTTTTTTGTTCTGTACATTTAATGTTTTGATGTCTGTGCTGAGGGAAATTCTTTTCTAGTCCAGTCTTTTTGCTGTTCTGTATGCTTTCTTATACCTTGATAGACATCTCCTTCTTTAGGTTAGGGAAATTTTTCTCTTCTATGATTTTGTTGAAAATATTTTATGTGCCTTTGACCTGGGTTTCTTCTTCCTCCTCTCTTCCTATTATTCTTAGATTAGGTTTTTTTTTCCTACTGTTCCTTATTTCCTGGATGTTTTGTGTCTGGATTTTTAGATTTACACATTTTCTTTGGACAGAGAGTGAGGAAAGGCCACAACAGGTAGTTTGCTAGAGAGGTGAGAAGGAGACTGGGGGATCGATTTGGAGGAGAGGAGGGAGAGTAAAGATCTGAAACTAGTCTAACCTGGCAGGCTTGGCTTAACCAGGCGTTTTCTCTCCAGCTCTCTTGCTGTTCACTCCACGGAAACTGCACTTATTTAAAGTGTGCAGCTCATTAAGTTTTCATGTATCTGTGCAGCTCTGGTTCTGTCACTACACTGGAGAGCCCCCAATTTTAATAAACATTTATGAATGTTTCCAGTGTGGCATCTCATCACATAAGATGAACTTCCCAAAAATTAACAAGAAGTGTTTACACTTGGCCTATGTATGCCTCTTTTTGTGGATTTAGTGAACTCTAAGGGTAGGAATTTAAGAATATTGCCATGTTGACTTTCTGAAATTCCCCAGCAATGAATGCCTGTGGGACTGAGAATGGGTGGTTGTATTCATGTGGGGTAGGATTAGTGTGTGGCTCTGGGGTGCTCGGTGTGGCCAATAGTGTTAAGTAGGTGAGCTCTAGGGTAGACCAGAAGGTAAAATGCCTGCCATGAGCAAGCTTCGTCTACAGCAAGAAGATTAAAAAAACCCAGGCAGCGAGGTGATTAGACTCCAGAGAACCAGTGCACAGGACTAATCTGTTTGCAGCCTGAAGGGTGGAGTACAAAATGTGTTCCTCTGGGATCATGTGGGAGGCGAATTCACCAGAACAGTATGGAGATTTGAGAAGAAAGCCTACCTTTCACACTGGAGTTTAAGAACCTAGGGAAGGAGCAGTTTCCATCAGAATGCCTCTGTTTCAAATACAGCATCTGTCTCTAGCGAAGAGCCCTGAGAACTCACAGCAGGCACCAAGGTCAGCCTCTAAGGCCTGACTCCCTCCCACTCTACAGCTCAGACTGTCTGAATTCGCAGTAGGTAGAAGGCTGTCTCCGGGCAGAGGAGAGACTTTGTTCTCAAAAGTCTTTTCATTTTCAAGGACGTCTGCAGCATGTCTGCAGCATGTCTGCAGCATCCTAGCATTTGTTTGAACTGCATTAGCGTCTGAGAGGGATGCGTGCGAAGGCTTTCAGGGTCTGAAATCATGTCTGTGGTTTGGAACTGAGAAGCTTCACAATTGAGAGTGAACATCTCAACCCTGAATCCCCTAGGGTAACAATCACCAATGGCAACTCCACCACATGTGGTACAGATGTCAGCCCCAAAGCAGCTGTTGAAGTTAAATCACAATTTCTGATGTCTTCAGTTCATACATGGAAATAACACTACCGAAACCATAAAATTCCTGTTTATACCATTGTGTATCTTGGTAAAGGCTATACAAGGGCCTTTTTCCTGTGTGGGGAAAGCACACCTTTCATGTCACACCAGACATATATGAAGGGCTGTCTGTTCACTTTATGCCCTCAATTCCTCTGCCATGCCAACTTCCATAATGAGTGACAGTGCAGTCAGTGGGGCTGTTCATCTTGGACCGTCTAGTGGCCAACAAGACTTTGTCCTTTCAACAACAGTGGTACCTATGGGGAAATTCTGAAAGTTAAGAATTCTGTTTGGTGCTCATGGAGAAAGATAGCATTTATGTATATCTACCACAGGGATAAAACCCCCCAAGAATGTCTTCACATCTCTGCATCGTCTGGACTCTCTAGACAAAAAGTTCCAGCAACCTGGGTTTAAAGGATGCTTGAGTGACAGCATGCTTAGGAAGTTAGACACATGGTCCTGCTCTGGAGAGAATGCAACACTCTGGGGCTGTTTATCACTCACTTCTGAGGTATTTGCTTATACACTAGTTCTCTCTCTCTCTCTCTCTCTCTCTCTCTCTCTCTCTCTCTCTCTCTCTCTCTCGTCTGTCTGTCTCTCTTCCTGGGAGGATAAAAAGTTATTCCAGAAGCCCTTACACAAGTACCTAGTTTTAATACGTACACACAGTAAAGTATTACTCTTCAATCTTTTAAAAAAGCATCGTGTAGTATAAACTTTCATAACTGTTTTTAAAATGATCAAGCTAAAAAGAGGTTTGCCTAAGGCAAATCTGATATGTGGCAGAGCTGGATTTTAAATCTAGGTCTTTTCCTCCTTTCTCCGGGCCTCTTTACAGCTTCCTGGTTTCTGTGGACATTCCAAGTTAAACACATGAAGTTAGAATCTCAGTGCTCTGATCCACACATGAGAGAGGACATGTGGTATTTGTCTTTCTGGGCCTGGGTTAACTCAATATATTTTCCTATTCCATATGTTTTTCTGAAAATTTTATCATTTTATTTTTTTTTACAGTTGAATTATATTCGTGTAAATGTACCACATTTTCATTATCTAAAATCATCAGTTGATGGACATCTAGGCTGCTTCCTTTTCCTGTCTATTATGACTAGAACAGCAAAGAACATGGATGTGCAAAAATCTCTGCAGTATGCTGTAGACACTTTTGGGTATATGCCCAGGAGTGGTAGAGCTGGCTCATATGGTAGCTTTATTTTTAGGGGTTTTTTTTTTTAGGCATGTCAAGACTTATTTCTATAATGGCTTCACAATTTAACACACTCTCTAAAAAATGAATAAGGGCTTCCTTTTCCCCCATCCCTTCTAACATGGATGAGATGGAATCTCAAAGTGGTTTTAATCTCCATTTCCCTACTGGCCAAGGATATTGAGCACTTTAAAAATGTTGGTAAGTCAGTTGTGTTTCTTCTTTTGAGAATGCTGTGTCCAGTTGTACAAACCATATTTTCATTGGGTTGTTTGTTTTCCCGAGATTTAACTTTTTTTTTTTTGTTTTTTGTTTTTTGTTTTTGGTTTTTCGAGACAGGGTTTCTCTGTGTAGCTTTGCGCTTTTCCTGAGACTCACTTGGTAGTCCAGGCTGGCCTCGAACTCACAGAGATCCGCCAAGATTTAACTTTTAATGATTTTATTAGTGCTTTGAACGTTTCCTATAATGACATGTTTTGATCATATTCTCTCACCCTCCCCCAGTTCATCCAGATCCACTCCCACCTCCCCTATCCACTTGAAAACCATCCAGACCAATTTGTGGTTCCCAGATGTTCTTGGAAATGTGGTCTTCCACTGGAGAGTGGTTGACTGACCAGGTGTTGCCCTCTTGGAGAAACTGTCCGTCCCTCTCCCAGGTGCTAAAAATTGCCAGCAGCTCCATGGCTAGGAGTGTTTACCGCTCACTTCTGAGGTATCTGCTTATACATATATGTCACATATTTGCGCCCAACTCTCATCTCCATGCTGAGATTTGGTCCGTCTTGGGCTTGCACAGGTATTGTACACACTGTCGCCACTTCTGTGAAGTCATCTGTGCAGCTGCCCTGCTGTGTCCAGAAGACACTGTCTCCTTGGAGACATCTACCTACCACTTTTGCCTCTTATGCTCACTCTGTCTCCTCTTCCACAACGAACCCGGAGCCTCAGGAAGAAGGGATGCTGCACATATGTTCTGTTCAGGGCCGAGAATTCTGCAGTCTCTTATTTTCTGCACCTTGACCAGTTGTAGGTCTCTATGTTAATCACCGTATACCACAAATGTAAGCTTTTCTTTTTTTTTTTTTAAGATTTATTTATTTATTACGTATATAGCATGTATGACTGCAGGCCAGAGGAGGGCACCAGATCTCATTACAGATGGTTGTGAGCCACCATGTGGTTGCTGGGAATTGAACTCAGGACATCTGGAAGAGCAGTCAGTGCTCTTAACCTCTGAGCCATCTCTCCAGCCCAAATGTAAGCTTTTCAAATAAGAGTTGAGAGATTATTGATCTGAAGAGTGGGCATTGGAAGGAATGCAGGGGTGGGACACATGTCCCTCAGGCAGGTTGAGATATATATATATATATATATATATATATATATATATATATATGTATATATATATATGTGTGTGTGTGTGTGTGTGTGTGTGTCTTATACATACAATATGTTGTATCTAATATGTAATAAATACACATGATATTATATATTATATGTGTTATATATCCTTATATGTATTTTATATATATATATATATATATATATATAATTTCTTTGTATATTCTAGACACTAATCCTCTATTGGAGATATAGTTGGCAAGAATTTCCTCTAACTTATGAGATACAGAGGCTTGGTAATGTCATGAGGTCTCATTTGTCTATTACTGGCCTTACTTCCTGAGTAACCACAGTCCTACTCAGAAAGTCCTTACCTATGATAGACCCTGAAGTTATTCCTTACATTTTCCTTTCGAAGTTTTAGGTTGTTGTAGATCTGTGATCTATTTGGAGTTGATTTTTGTACAGAGTGAGAGATAAAGATCTAGCGCATTCTTCTATGTATAGATGTCATTTTCCTAACACTGTTGGAAATACTGCCTTTTTCTTCAGTGTTTATTTTTGATGCCTTGGTCAAAAGCCAGTGTCTGTAGTTGTGTGGACTTCTACATAGGTCTTCATTCTATGCTACCAGTCTCCATGTTCTTTTTTCTACCCATGCTACTGTTTTTATTCACCATGGCTCTTAAAATCAGACATTACAATACTCCCAGCATTTTTCTATCAGCTCAGGATTGTTTTGTCTACCTGCAGTGTTTTGTACTTTCAGATGCATTTTAAGATTTTTTTTACTTCTGTGAAAAATAGCGTTGGGATTTTTATTGGTGTGCATTGAGTCTGCAGAGTGCTTTTGATAGGGTGGCCAGTTTCACAATATTACTTATTCCAATCCATGAGCATGAGTGTTCTCTCTGTCTTCTCACATGTTCCTCAGTTTCTCTTTTCTTAAAGTATTCAATACTGAGCTGTGCACTGTTTGTATCTAATACTTACTACCTTGCAACAGACTTGTGGACCATTGGGAGGCTCACTTGACCTCTACATGCCTGTGTCTCTATATTTAACACGAGAGGATTAAATTACATAACCAATAGCCAGGAAATTCTATTCCATCATTTTAAGATTCTGTGCTTCCTTTCCTACCTTCTCTCCAGATTTTCCCTGGAGACTCCCCTTTCCCTTGCCAAGCATTCTGTTAAGTATTCCTGCACTCAGCTAAGACACCTTGCTTTTACATTTTTGTTAAGGTGGTATTTTCCACCTGGAAGCTCTCCTTTCTGATTTCCGCTCGTTAACGTCCTGCTCATGTATCAGGGGCTGGGATTCACAAAGCAAGCCTTGGTGGCTTCTTTCCTGGCAGTGCCCGCTGTCTGCAGCATCTGCTGGCCTTGCAGCGCATTTGGCACCTATTACTTCACGCCATATCACCTTCTCAGGTAACTTCAATATCTGTCACCACTGTCTATCTGTCTTCGTAGTATTGGACACTTGAATATGTGCTCAGGTTAGCAATAGAAAGTTGTAACAGGAGTTGGATATGGTGGTGTATACTTTAGTCATAGGACTCAGGAGACAGGCGGCGGCGGCGGCGGCGGCGGCGGCGGCGGCGGCGGCGGCGGCGGCGGCGGCGGCGGCGCACGCCTTTAATCCTAGCACTCTAGAGGCAGAGCCAGGTGGATCTCTGTGAGTTCGAGGCCAGCCTGGTCTACAAAGTGAGTTCCAGAAAAGGCGCAAAGCTACACAGAGAAACCCTGTCTCAAAAAAACAAAAACAAAACAAAACAGAAAAAGAAAAGGACTCAGGAGACAGAGGCAGGCAGATCTCTATGAGCTGAAGGACAGCCTGGTCTACAAAGCCAGTTCCTGGCCAGCCAGGGCAGGTGAGACCTTGTCTCAAACAAACAAACAAAAGTTGTAACAGAAATAAGATTTGTGTTTCTTTGTATGTATTAAAGATGAATGATAACAAGAACGTTGTCATATTTAAACTCCAGGATGTAGACAATAAATATCCTCATTCTGCCATTATTTTGACAAACACATTGAAGTCTCACTCTTTGTTGTGTACTGTAATAGATGCTGGGAAAATAGTCATGAACAAATCAGTGTGGTTCTAGCCTTCAAAAAGTTCACAGTCTAGCGGGAGGTGAGGTGGACAGACGTACAGAGTATCACTGTGGAAGACATCCATAGTTAGTCTCGGATCCCTGGAAGGTGAGGTGGACAGATGTACAGAGTGTCACTGTGGAAGACATCCATAGTTAGTCTCAGATCACTGAAAGGTGAGGTGGACAGACGTACAGAGTGTCACTGTGGAAGACATCCATAGTTAGTCTCGGATCCCTGGAAGGTGAGGTGGACAGATGTACAGAGTGTCCACTATGGAAGACATCCATAGTTAGTCTCGGATCCCTGGAAGGTGAGGTGGACAGACATACAGAGTGTCACTGTGGAAGACATCCATAGTTAGTTTTGGATCCCTGGGAGTTCTGCCTTGAGATTACCTGCGACTGCTTACTGGCTCTGGCTCTGAACTCTTGGATTCTCTTTGGAAAGGCTGTGTGGAAAGAAGCCGATAGCTCCAAAGGAACGGATGTTTGGTTTCAGTAGTCTGCAGGGAAGCAGATCTTCCAGCAATCACTTGAGTGAACACAGAAGTAAATTTTCATTAGTTGGCTTCAGATAACACCTTCCAGATAACACTTTGATTGCTACCTCATCCACAAGCAGAAACAGGCTCACAGAAACCCTGAAATAACCAGATGTGGTATATAAGTCTGTAATCCCAGAACTCAGAAGATCAAGCCAGAACATCAGGAGTTCAAGGCCATCCTCGGCTACATAGTGAATTTGAAACCATGTTGCCCCCCACACTGCAAAACAAAAACAAAACAAAACAAAAACCCAAAAAAGAAAAAAAACCTGAGATATAAAGATATATGTTGTTTTAAGCCATTAAGTTTTCAGGGGATTTGTTATACAGTAGATAACCTATATGCAAATGTACATAAAACTACAGATGATATGAAAAGCTATGAATAAAAAGATAAAATGAAAGATTGTAATTTTGTTTCATAATTTAACTCTAGATTTAGGCCTCCCTCACCATGCTGTATAGTCTTATGTCAACTTGACACAAGCTAGAATCTTTGGAGAGGAGGGAGCCTCAGTTGAGAAAATCGTTTTATAAGATTGGACTGTAGGCAAGCAAGCCTGTAGGGCATTTTCTTAATTAGGGACTGATGTGGGAAGGCCCAGCCCATTGTGAGTTGGGCTACCCCTGGGCTAGTAGTCCAGAGTTCTATAAAAAAGCCGGCTGAGCAAACCATGAGGAGCAAGCATGTCAGCAGCACCCCTCCACGGCCTCTGTACCAACTCCTGCTTTCAGGCTCCTGCCTTGTTTGAGTTCCTGTCCTGACTTCCTTTGATGATGAACAGTGATGTAGAAGTGAGAACCAAATAAACCCTGTCTCCCAAGTTGCTTTTGGTCATAGTGTTTCATCACAGCAATAGTAACCCTGACTAGACAGAAATTGGTACCAGCGTTATGGTGTATTGCTGTGACAGACCTGACCATATTGCTTTGGGGAGGATTGCAGAAGGACTTTGGAACTTTGGGCAAGAGAAGCCATTGAGTGTTCAAAGCTTGGTGAGATGTTCTGTGGGAGCTTAGAAGAAAAGAATGTTGACAGAAGTGCAGATGGTGGAGGCCTGGCTTGTGAGTTTCAGATGGAAGTTTGAGAGTTACTTAAAGACTCTCACGGCCATTGCTTATTTGCTATTTTGAATTAAGAGTTTGTGGTCCTGGTCAGCTGGGCTGAGGAGTCAGCCATGATTAACAAGAGATTGGCATCACTGGTGTGAAACCTTTGCTTCATGGGTACAATTTATGCTCGTGAGCCGACGCTGAGAAATGAGTGGTAATTACGAAGAAACCAGCATCTTCGAGGTGAAATCTTCTGGGAAGTGTTTCCTCAGAGTCAGCACATGCAAGCTGTGTTCCAGAGGCGGCCAGCACTGACAGCCAACCTGGAAGTCTAAGAATCCCCCAGGTGGTGCTGGGCTTGAAGGTCTGAAGGGATCACGAGAGCAGCTGAGACTCAGAAACATGAGAGGCCGGGAGAAGCATGGGTGAAGAGGCTGCAGCTCACCGGCAGTTGAAGGCCTGGAGTAAAGGGACCATGAAGACAGGGGAGGCTGCCAGTGAGAGCACAGCCCAGTGCGGCAGAGGACCCCAGCATTTTGGAGGTGCCAGTACCATGGGATGACCAAGAACAGCAGCAGCAGTGGAGGGGAGCAGCCAGAGCCCAGAAGACAAGCTGTGTGTGCTGCAGAGGGCAGAGCTGGAGAAGAAGTGACTCATGCCCCCTGGAGGAGCCCAGAAGACAAGCTGTGTGTGCTGCAGAGGGCAGAGCTGGAGAAGAAGTGACTCATGCCCCCTGGAGGAGCCCAGAAGATGATGAGTGAGTCCCAGACATTAGACATTGAGTTATTTACACTGTGGGAGTTTGGATTTTGCTTTGTTCATATTGTAACTGTGCTCCGGGTCTTCCCTCTTGAAGTAGGAAAGTATTATTTTTTATTTGACAGGAGCCTACAGTGGAGATTTTTTAAATATATTCAAAAAATTTAAAAAGTATTTATTTTTAAGACCCTTTACTCTTGACAATTTTATACATGTATACGATGTACTTGACCCTATCACCCTCTGCCTTCCCCTCTCATGCACCCTTCCCAACACATTCTCTTTCCTTCCTTCCTTTCCATTTTATGTCCTTTCCTCTTCTTTAAAAAAAATCACAAAACAAAACAACAATAACAAAACAAACAAAAAACCACAACTAAAACAAAACAGAACAAAAATCAACCAACCAACCAAACAAAATCCCCACATGGCCCAATTAATAGACATCAAACTTTAAAAAAAGAGAGAGATTTGGGGGTTCTGAAGAGACTTGGGATTTTTAAGAGACTGGGTAGTTTTAAAGAGACAACATTTAAAGTGTTTGAATTTGTAAGGTTGTGGGACTTAAGTTTGTAAAATGATTTATATTGTGATGTTTATATCAATGTGTGATCTTGGGGATGAACAGAAAGGGAAGGTTGTGGCTTGACAGTGATGTGTTTGTGTGTCAAGTAGACAGGGGATCGTTTGTGCTGGCTGGTTTTGTGTCAACCTGACCCAAGCTACAGTCATCTGAGAGGAGGGAGCCTCGTTAAGAAAATTCCTCCAGAATGGGCTGTAAGCAGAAAAACTTGTAGGGCATTTTCTTAATTCATGATTGATGGGGGAGGGCCCAGCCCATTGTGGGTGGGGCGCCCCTGGGCTGGTGGTCCTGGGTTCTATAAGAAAGCAAGTTGAGCAAGCCATAAGGTTAACTGTGAATTTTTAATGTATACAGCATAGAATAAACACTCCTGTTCTAAAATAGAAGAACCAGGCATGACAATGATCAATCACACCAAAGCAAAGCCAAATTCCAGTAGGGCAAACACTGAACCCTGACGTTCTGTGCCTGCACCTGGGACTTGTAATCAACTGGGCCCGGAAAAGCTTAGCTAGCCCCATCCCTCTAGCTCTGCTGCCTTCAGCATGCACAGATTCCCTCCTGGGCTGCCTCAGTTCTGGGCTTTTTGCTCTCCTTGGCACGTAGTTCATGGTCCTGGCATCTCCAATGTAATGGACTCAACATTGCAGCTAAGGCTTTATCATCACAGCTTTCCACAGTGGCCTCTCAGGACCTGTGCGCAGGGACTCCTACCCTGCCACACACTGGCCTCATCTGCTCTCTCCCTCAGTATTGCGCCTTCCATGCCCTCGAAACCAGTACTACATGAATGGCATTGCCAACTCTGTTGCCAGCTCAAGATGTAGCCAGCCTTCTGGGACCACAGCTGTGTTAGCTTCTGTGTGCTCACCACGAGGGAACGCTTTTATATTGTCCCATTGAAGAACACCGGGTTTCTTTAATGACTTAATCTCTTTAGTAGTTACGACTGCTTTGTTGTCTGTGCTATGGTGATATTTTATTTGTGCTGAAATGTGATTTTATTTGTATGTTAATAAATAAAGTTGCCTGGAGATCAGAGGTCATTAAGCAGAAGTCTGGCAGTGGTAGCACATGCCCTTAATCCTGATCACATGGCAGGCAGAGTCTGTGTGTTCAAGGACACAGCCAGCATGGTGACACACGCCTTTAATCCAAGTACCAACCATAGAGATCTGGAGGTCTGTATAGACAGGCAGTGACGAGAAAGTCATGTGGTTGGGTTTAGAGCCAATGAGAAGGCAGAACAGAAAGGCAATAAAAATACAGACACACAGGAAGTAGGTCTCTTTCTCAGGGGAAGGACGGCAGTGGCAGGAGTGGTAAGAAGGTGGTCTCAGCTCTTGACTACTGCTCTCTGATCTCCGGGCTTTTAACTCTGCATTTCTCTCTGTGTTTCTTGTTTAATGAGACCGTTTAGAATGTCATCTACACTGTGCTGTCTTTGACCAATCCTTAAGCTTGCCCAGACACTTTTCCTTTGTCAAATAGACTGTATCTGTTATCTTTACATTCAACTCACTCAGGTTCCCAAGATGCAGGCAGAATAAAGCCAGATTCTTGACCAAAATATTGCAAAGAGCCCCTAACACAACCCCTGATAGATCCCTGCTGTTCTTGTTGTACCTGTTTCATGAAACCCCCAGAGACCACCAAGGAGCCAGTTTCCGATGCAAGCACATAAGGATCTTTTTATTGTCGGGTTCGGACCTAAGCCACCACATGGCAGATGGAGGGAAATGCGGCAGTGGTGGCGGTCCCAGGGGTAGAGAGTATTTATAGGGAAAAACTGAAAGCCAGGAATTACATGCTTGGGATTGGGTAGAAGGGATATGGGGCAAGGTGATATTTTGAAACTATTGGTCTAGACTTTTGGCACAAAACCACATTTAAAACTATCGGGTTGGACTTTTTTCGGGGGGAGAACCACAGCTTGCTGAACAGGATTATCTGGGCTGCTCAGCAGGATTATCTAGATATCTTCAAGGGCCATAAACCACAGACAGAATGTTTGTGGGAGCATACTGCCCTGTATCTGGTCTAGTTGTCATGGCACATTCCTGAGGTCCTTCCTGGAACTGAATGCAGCAGGTGGTCTAAGATGGTGGCCCTACCCTAAGATGGGGTCTGTATTTCCTTCACATTCTCAGAAACCTCATGAGTTAGGCCTCCACTGTCTTGCATCTTTCTCAGCATCCTCTTTTCCAAGCTCCCACTGAGGTGGCTCATTAGTCTTTGTTTACTGTATTCAATGGCATTCCTAGCCCAAGGTTCTCTTCCACATTCTTCCTACAAAACAGTTCTAGAGGCAACAAAGCCACACGTTCAGGTTTGTTACAGCCATGACTCACTTCTCAGGACTAGTTTCTGTTTGTGTTCTGTGACTGTCACAGAACACTCTGACAAAAGCAGCTTGAAGGAGAAAGGCTGTTTCAGCTAAGAGTTCCAGGTTACAATCATCATTCTTGGAAAGTCACAGAGGCAGGAGGCTGAGAGAGCTGGACACTTTGCATCTGAACTCAGTAAACAGATAGCAGCCAGGTGGTGATGGTGCATGCTTCTAATGCTGGCACTCTGGAGGAAGAAGCAGGTGGATCTCTAAGTTTGAGGCCAACCTGGTCTACAGAGAGAGTTCCAGGACAGTCAGGACTACCCAGAGAAAACCTTGTCTTGAAAAAAAACATAAATAAATAAATAAACAAACCGACAGACAGACAGCAAAGAAGCATGCATGATGCTCAGTAAGCTCCCTTTATTCAGTCTACAGATTAGCCCATGAAATGGTTCCATCCACCATCAGAGTGGATCTTTCCACTTTAT
Source organism: Peromyscus eremicus (assembly GCF_949786415.1). NCBI lineage: Eukaryota > Metazoa > Chordata > Mammalia > Rodentia > Cricetidae > Peromyscus > Peromyscus eremicus. The sequence goes on along the minus strand of NC_081426.1, from coordinate 9,953,130 downwards.
TCCAGTTAAAAAAAAAACGAAACCGCCGGGCGGTGGTGGCGCACGCCTTTAATCCCAGCACTCGGGAGGCAGAGCCAGGTGGATCTCTGTGAGTTCGAGGCCAGCCTGGACTACCAAGTGAGTTCCAGGAAAGGCGCAAAGCTACACAGAGAAACCCTGTCTCGAAAAAAAAAAAACAAAAACGAAACCTTCACAGGCATGCTCAGTGCACACACACACACACACACACACACACACACACACAGAGTTTATTAATGCATTATTGTAATAATGAATTTTATATGACAGAAGACTGACAGATGCCCTCAGTTGCTACTTCTCTGCCCATCTAGAGCCATAGTCTTTTTTGTTGTTTTGTTTTCTGAGACAGAATTTTTCTGTGTAACAGCTCTGGCTGTTCTGGAACTTGATTTACACACCAGGATGGCTTGGAACTCACAGAGATCTACTTGCCTTTGCCTCCTGAGTGCTGGGATTAAAGGCGTGGGCCACCACCTCCCAGCCCATTTTTTTTAAAAAGTGGAAAGAAAGAATTGTAACTACTCCAGCCCTGAGGACAGCTATCGTACCCTGCCTGTATTCAATGGATTCTTAGTCTCTCAGAAAATGCCTTATTTTGGATAGTTTTTATTTCTTTATTCGGGTTCACTGATTCTTTTTATAACATCTAAACTTGTATTTATTTTATGCTGTGAAATTTTTATTTTAGAATTCCGTACAAGATTTTAATTTATCCTGCATTACTTTCATGTATTCATTTAAATCCTTGGGCATATCTATACTATTTCTGAAAGTTCTTTTAAGCTTCTCGTCTAATCCTATTGTCTGATTTCTGGGTCTGTTTCTATAGGTTTATAGTTCTGTACTATGGGACACACTTTGTGTGTTTTTTGCCGGTCAATACTCTTTTTTGGATGTTGGACTTAAATTTCACACTACCACGGGCCAATGTTTTTAAAAAAATTTTTAAATTCACTTTGTTCTGTCAATAATTTACTGGCAGATTATCTTAATACTTTTTAGGCTTTCTTTTAGTTTTTTTTTTTTTTTTTTTTTTTTTTTTTTTTTTTTTTTTTTTTTTTTTTTTTTTAAGGCATATCTGGAGTAAACTCGTAAGTCTAATTTAACCCTGCCACTAAGGTCTGACCTATCTGAGGTCTACTGAATTCCTCATACATGTAGCAAGGATTCTCTGTTCTGGAGCATGGAGACCTGGTTGAGTTCCAGCCCTGTGAGCTGTGGGCACTATTTGGCTCACACTTCTGGGTAATGGAGACCTCATTGAGTTCCAGCCCTGTGAGCTTTGGGCACTATTCGGCTCACATTTCTGGGTAATGGAGACCTGGTTGATTGAGTTCCAGCCCTGTGAGCTGTGGGCACTATTCGGCTCACACTGTCCATGTAGTTGTCCTTCCACAGCTCACTATTCAGCCTCACGTTGATTGTCAGGCAGTCACATCTGTGCAGACTTCTGGATCTTTCTCTGTCTAGACTCCGTCTTAGCTATAACTATGATCTCCACCTTTACCAGGAGACCATTAGACTCTCTCTGGACTTTCTTTTCCAACCAATTCCAGAAAATTGCTTCAAGGAAGAAAACAAGAGTAACTGTAGGTAGGGTCTATCTTGCTTTAGACTTTTCTGTTGGACATTAATGTACCACATTGCCTGTGTTTTAATGTCTGAAAAATGGTTGTTTCATATTGTCTAATTACAGGGTGGGAGTTATAAGAGAAATGGCAGACCGTAATGACTCTTACAACAAAATATTACTTTTTGAAAAAACTGCATTGCGTTTACATTTAGTGTGTGTGCACACACATCATGGCACGTGTGTGTGGCCGTCAGAAAATAACACGAGGTCGTCGGTTCTCTCCTTCCATGTGGGGATCCACCAGGCCGTCGGACTCTGCAGAATGTTTGCACAATCTGAGCCGCCTCAGCAGCCCTTGCAAACAAATTTTCCTTCAGAGACCAGATCCATTGTATATGCTACATTTTAGCTTAGAAAAAAAATGGGACTAAGATATCCCACAATGCAGTGGACCTGAAATTTGTAGTGAGGTACTAGTCACAGTTGAGCTTGTAGTAAACACAGCAGAGACTATCTTTAGAGACAACTATATTCCAAATCCTATCCGCAGGTTCCTGTCATCTCTCTTATATCAAAACTTTTTTCCTCAGAAAGTCTAAAATATTTTTTTAAATTAGCAGGCTTACAGGAAGGAAAAGTGTCTCCAGTGCTGATAGATTTAGCAGATGGTGGAGACTCTGAGGCAGACAGGAGAGCCATCTGGTAGGTCTTTCCATGTAGTTGCCGATGTATAGACACTGAGACAGCACCCGTTTCAAGCAGATTAACTCCTCCCTTCTCTTGTCAGATAAGAGCATACCTTTGCTCGACTTAGATCTGCTTCACAGAGGCTGTTACTGCTTCTCGTACATTAACTTCACCAACAGCTGTGAATTGTGTAAGCCTCGTGACTCATCTGCATCCAGAGATTGTGCCATTCAAGTTACTGAATGTTATCTATGTACAAAGCTCTAGACAGAACTGGAATAGTGTGTGTGTGTGTGCACATGCACAAGTGGGGGGTAGGGAGGTGGGGGGAGGGACAGAGGGAGAGAATCTTCTACTGGGTCAGTATTCTGTTCTCTCCAGAACGTGACAGAAGCGACTGTGAAAACCACGCTCGTGTCCGTGTGGGACTGGTTGGGGCACCATTCAGTATTTCACAGTCTGAACAAACAGCTCCTCAGTGTCAGCCTTTACTCCACTGACCTCTTTTCCTCCACGTGGAACCATGGCTTAGATTAGTGGTTTGTATCTGTGAGGAAAGTCAGAGCTTCAAGAACACACGGCCTAATAATAAGTGTGTGAAAGTCAGCCTGACGGAAGCAAGCCTCGTGCCTACTGCAGCCTTCTCCATTCTTCAAGCTGAATTAAATGCCACTTCCTATGAGAAGCTGTGACTGTCAGGTCTACAAAGCAACTAAGCTAGGCTGTGGTACTGGGCTTTTTAATCAAACACTAACCCAGATGTTACTGTAGTTATTTTGTGGTTGTGTCTAACTTATTAAAACTTTAAATTTATCCTTGATAATGCAGGAAACCTCATTAAATTCCGAGCCAAAAGTGAAGTTGGTGAAATTTTGCCACAGGCCTGCAGCATTAACTCCTGCCTGAGTTTCCAGCCTTCTTGCCCAACTTCAGACTTGCCAGCCCCCACACTGTGTGAGCCAGTTTCTTAAAATAAGCCTACACACACACACACACACACACACACACACACACAGAGACACACGGGCACACACACAGAGACGTACACAGACATGCATACAGATACAGACACACACAGAGACACATACATACACAGAGACACACACAGACACACACATAGAGACACAGAGAGAGACACACACAGACACAGAGACACACACAGACACATATGCATACATATACACAGAGACACAGACATGGACACATACACACACATGGGCACACACACACAGATGTACACAGACATGCACACAGATACAGACACACACAGAGACACATACACACACAGAGACACACACAGACACACATACAGAGACACAGAGAGAGACACACTGTAGCATGAATCTTAACAGTTCTTATTAATAAGATCAAACCCGAGGTCAGTTATTGGGGTAAAGGCTGGAAGGTCAGAGTACCAGAACAAGCCACAGCTATCTCACCTTGTCAATTCCTCAGCTGGTCCTGTTTCCTCAGACTGGAAGCTTCTGTGTCCTCATCCCAATGGCTCTCAGAAACCTGAATGCTTAACCAGCCAAAATGCTTAACCAGGCCAAATGCTTCTAGTTTCTGGTCCTCATGCCTTATAAACCTTTCCGCTTTCTACCACCACTCCCTGGGATTAAAGGCATGAGTCACCATGCCTGGCTGTTTCCAATGTGGCCTTGAACTCACAGAGATCCAGAGGGATTTCTGTCTCAGGAATGCTAGGATTAAAGGCATGTGCTACCACTGCCTAACCTCTATGTTTAATATTGTGGCTTTTCTGTTCTCTGACCCCAGATAAGTTTATTAGGACACACAATATTCTGGGGAACACAATACCACCACAACACACACACAGACACAGAGACACACACAGACACATATGCATACATATACACAGAGACACAGACATGGACACATACACACACAGAGGCACACACATACAGAGACACACAAAAAGACACACAAAGACACACATACACAGAGACATGCACACAGGCACACATACATATACACACAGAGACACATATATACACACACAGACACATACACAGACACACAAAGACACACACACACAGAAACACATACACATACAGACACACACACTCACACACGCACATGAAGAAAGATTTTTTTTTTTTTTTTTTGGCAATCTGACTGAACTAGAAGCATTTGCTAACATCCTGTCTAGGGTGATTTTCTGTCCCCTGCTCATTGCTCACTATGCACTGCCTTTATTTTCATGATTACGTGTCTTCTAGCTTCAAATATTTACGGTTATATTCTTAACATACCCATGCTTGTTAAGGACAGGCTAAGTTGCTATAATTAAGAGATTTAAAAGTAAGAATTGAATTTGTCTCTGTCAACAGTCAGGAAGGCAGGCAGTCTAGACGAACAGGGTGGCTTTGTTCCAGACGGTCAGAAAGTGAGCCAGGGTCCATACTGTCACCCTGTCACCCCAAGTGTGGTTTGTGTCTAGATGTTCAAGGGAGGCAAATTCTAACGTCCTGTGCGTCCACGTCACTGAACCACTGCCAGGTCCCCATACCTGTCTTCCAGCTCGTGTGCTAACACGACTGCAAAGCTGACTGAAAGGCACTGAGGTTGCTTCACTTCTCCCAACAATGCAGCAATTGCTGTTTATCTTTCCACTGTGGACTTGGCCAGCCTCACTGCACTGCACCTTTTCGTGCGTGTGAGCTATGACACCTATTCTTCTCTCCCCCTCTCGAGCTGCACGGCAGCTCGTCAGTTCTTAGGAAAAACCATGGTTGTAAGAAAGGCTTCCAGGAAGTCCTCAGGCTTGCTAGGCAGTGAACATCAATTCAGGTTTTTACTTCATTCATCTTCCTCCTGCTTCACTCAGAACACGTCACTGAGATCTTATCTTCTTCTCCGTACCCTGGTCTTCTCCCTGTAAGAAGAAGGAGCATCTGCTGGTCGTTAGGATAAAGACTTGGGCAGTGACGAACTTCAGAATTAAGTTCACTGAGATGGGCAAGGCTTAAAGGGTGACAGAAACCCCCTTATGCAAGGCCACCAATGTAGACCTACTGATCATAAACTCAGTATGTGGGGCCCAGGATTTGTGTTTGGGCAAGCCTTTCCGGGAAATGACTCAAGCCGAAGACTGAACACTATGGCCTTGGGCAGATGGTGGAAACTCCACCTCCATATTAACAAAGATCTGGGAGATAACATGCCAACCAGTTGCTGCACTACGTCCTCTCAGACCCATAGACAAAGCCATAGCCTCTGGTAGAGCCTTGGCTGGCCACTCCAGTGTCTAAGGTGTCTACTGGATCACGTCTCCTGGTTCCCCTTTCTTGTGCCTTTGGCTCTCTTTCTTGATCCCAGTCAGAGCGAGCCCCTTTGTCTCAGGCTTGGGACTCCTAGCCAGATATCTTCAGTTTATCTATTGCTTTGTCTGTTTAAACCAACCCCTTCCTGAACCCCCTTTCTGTTTTTGTCTTTTGCTTCAGACTCCACAGTTATGGATCAATTTAGCTATACCTCACACCTCCCACTTCCTGGGAAGAGCCAGGAACCACCCGCCCCACCTTCTTGCAAGTGAACTCACTGGGCTGGCTGATCAGGTGAATGGAACTTGATAAACAACAAGATGTACCAAGGGTTTATGGTAAGTATATCTGTGGGAAATTTTTAGCAGTCCCTCAGAAAATTAAACAGAGTTGTTTTATGACTCAACAATTCTACTCCCGTCTGTGTGTGTGTGTGTGTGTGTGTGTGTGTGTGTGTGTGTGTGCCTGATATAGTTGAAAACATATATCTTATAAAAACTTACATTAGATGCTCATGACCACACTGTTCACACTGTGTAAAATATGGAAAAGACCTAAAGTACTCAAGAAACAAAATGGAATATGCTTATACTAGAACATTATTTAGCCATAACAAATGGAGAAATGCTGTCACATGTGTGAACCTTGAAAATAGGTGCTAAGCAAAAGAAAGTAGACAAAAAGGCCACATACTGAATGTTTATATTGAAATGCAAAATCCAGAATTACCAAAATCAGAGATAAAGAAAATTAGTAACTGCCAAAAGATGGAGAAAAGGAGAGGCAAACTGCTGAATAGACATAGAGTTCTTTTGGGAGGTAATTAGAATGTTCTAGAATTAGATAAGGGCCATAATCATTAATATGCTGAAGCAAATACCCTAAAATAATGGACTTCATACTGTGCTTTGTAGATGTAACCAACCGTCTTATTAAATAAGAAACACAGAGCCAATGCAGGGATGAAAGCCCAAGAGGTCAGAGCTAAGAGCCTTACCCGCCTGCTGCAGCTATCCTCTTCAGCCAAGAGACCTCTCCGAAAGAGACCTACTTCCTGTCTGTTTGTCTTTATATAGACTTTCTGTTCTGCCTTCTCATTGGTTGTAAAACCAACCACATGACTGCCTCATCACTGCCTGTCTGTATAGACCTCCAGGTCTTCTATGGTTGGTGTTGAGATTAAAGGTGCGTGTTTCCATGCTGGCTGTATCCTTGAACACACAGAGATCTGCCTAGCTCTGCCTCCCAAGAGCTGGGATTAAAGGCGTGTGCCACCAATGCCTGGCTGTGCTATGGCTTGCTATTAGCTCTGACCCCTAGGCAACTTTATTTATTAACATACAAATAAAATCACATTGCAGTACAAATAAAATATCACCATAGTGCTTGAATTCCAAACATCACCTGGGCTCTGGCAACTACCAAGCAGCAATCTATGTGAAAATTATGTGGGATTTTTAGTTGACAGTAGACTGAGTCTTATGATCTCACTGCTGAGAAAAGAAATATACTTCTACTTTCTCTTTTGGGCCATCAACCAGCTCCCAAATCATGATACAAAGACTTATTATTTGTTATGAATGCTTGGCCTAGCTTAGGCTTGTTTCTGGCTAGCTCCTTTAACTTAAATTAACCTGTTTCTCTCTACCTTTTGCCTTGGGGCTTTTTCCTTTATTTCCTTTCACTACTCCTCATGTTTGGCTGGCTGGTGGCTGCCTGGCTTCTGGCCCCTGGCATCTCCCTCATTCTCTCCTCTCTTCTCTCTTTTTCTCTTCAAGCCTAGATTCCTCCTCCTATTTATTCTCTCTGCTTGCCAGCCTCGTCTCTCATTCTTCTGTCTAGCTATTGACCATTCAACTTTTTATTTGACCAGTCATGTTCCTTAGGCAGGCAAGGTGAAACAAAAGCAACACATTTTTACATAATTAAACATACATCCTTACATCATTAAACAAATGCAGCATAAACAAATATAAGACATCTTAGCCTAGTTAAACAATATTCCACAACATGTACTCTTTAATTGCAATTGAGGATCCTAACTCAAGGAGGGAACGGTCCTTCCTGCTGCTGTTTATCAAAATGTTCCATTTCTATGGCATTAGGTTTATTTCTTGGAATTTAAGACATAATTCAACAATTAGAAAGAAATGAACTATTTACTATGCAATGAAATGAACAACTCTTAAGAACACTTTGCTGACAAAAGGAGCTAGATTACGAAAGGCAACATTTTTAGCACCATTCACACAAAATTCTGGAAAAGACAAGCTGTAGGGACAGAAATTACGTTGGTAGCTGATATGTATGACTGAAAAAGGTCATGAGATGGCGTATCGTGATTGTGGTGGTAGCCATACAACCAAATGTTTAACAGCTCACTGAAGTACATGCCAAGCTCCTTAGTGAAAATAGATGCAAATTTTCTCAATAAAACACTTGTAAACCAAATTCAGGATAATGTAAAAAAGAACATTTACCATGGTCAGATTGGTTTAATTCCAGGAATATACATGGTTAAAAGCCACAAATAAATAAATATAACACTTCACAGAAATGGACTTGTAGCTAGAGTTTTCCTACCTGGCCCACAGTCAGGACAAATCTCTCTCACCTGCCAGTCCCACAGCCGCTCAGACCCAACCAAGTAAACACAGAGATTTATATTGGTTATAAACTGTATGCCACGTGGCTTACCGGCATCTTCACATGCTGTTTGTCATCATGGTGGCTGGCAGTGTCTCTCTGCCTCAGCCTTCCACTTCCCAGCTTTATTCTCCTCCTTGTCCCGCCTATACTTCCTGCCTGGCCACTGGCCAATCAGTGATTTATTTATTGACCAATCAGCAACACACTTGACATACAGACCATCCCACAGCATGGACTCAAGGGCAGAAATCATATGACCCTCTCAATAAACAAAAGGAGGCTTTTGACAAAATCCAACATCCATACATGATAAAAGTCTTAAAGAAACTAGTAATGAAGGGAGCATATCAGAATATTATAAAGGCTGTACATGACAAACCTATAGCCAACATTATGCTAAATAGAGAAATACTCTAAGCATTTCATCACTAAAATCAGAACTAAGACAGGGTGTCCATTCTTGTTCAGTATAGGCTTAAAGTCTCAGCTGGAGCAGTGAGACAAGAGAGAAGCCCAAGGGATACAGTAGGGAAGGGAGAAGTTCAAGTATCCCCATTTTCAGATATGATTCTACACCTAAGATTAGGAAGGCGAGAGCAGGACATTCATCATTGGGTCACAGCAGTTGTGGTGTTGACCACCTGGGAACAAATTAAAAATAGGTGATGTTGAGAAAGGCAAGAAGGTTTTTGTTCAGAAATGTGCCCAGTGCCACACTGTGGAACAGGAAGGCAAGCATAAGACTGGACCAAATCTCCATGGTCTGTTTGGGAGGAAGACAGGTCAGGCCACTAGATTCTCTTACCCAGACACCAACAAGAGCAAAGGCATCGTCTGGGGAGAGGGGAGAGGATGCCTGCTGTTAACTGTTTTTTATTATCTACAGTGGCTGCCCCTTAAGCCACAGCTGCCCTAATCAGCGAATGCAACTCCTCTATTATCAGCAGCGGTTTGGGTCAAGGGCTGCAGCCTGAGGGGATTTTGTTCCCTCAGGCACCAACTCTTTCATAGCTACTAAGGGAAACTTTATTTAAATCTAAAGAATTCACAATTCAAGGTTTGAGGTGGAATTCTACTCGCTCAGAGAGGCTGAATAGAATAGCAAGTAGCTAACCTTCTCCATTTGCTGGCATCTTCCAAAAAATCCAGCATCCTTCTCTCAGCCCCCACTTAAAAAAAAAACCCTTGCTACACATGGTTCCTCCTTACCACTTCCTGTCAGCTACTTGCTGACTCAGCCTCCTGCTCAAAGGTTAATTTTATTTAATCAAACATCCTTGAATTGTTAACAAAACCAGTAGGAAAAAAATGCAACACACTTTAAAATAATATTCCACAACAGATGCCTGGTGGCATATTCAGAGAGTCCTAGGAAATACATCCCTGGAACAAAAACAATCTTCACTGGAATTCAGAAGAGGGGAGAAAGGACAGACCTAATAGCTGATCTTAAAAAGACTACTAATGAGTGTTGGACCCCAAAGTTTAGGGTCTCAAGTGGGAGCCCCTAGAACCCAGACTCCAGTCCAGTTGATGCAACAACACGAGGAATTTATTGGCTTCTGTACAGAAGGGCAAACTCTGCTCGTAAGAGCAAGAGCTGCATCTTACTGCAGCCCCATAAGGGCTTTTAAAGGAAAAACCTACAAAACCCACAAGATTACAATTCCCATACAATTTCATGGCCTGATCACAGAGGGGGTACAGTTATGTAAACCTCAAGGGGGGTATCAGGGCGGGAGTGGAGCTTACACACAGGTCATGGTGGTCCTTCCTGGAACACCTGCAACTATCCCAGTCACAGTTGAGCACATCTCTTAACAGAAATCTTTTTACATTGTTATATTGTTACAGGGGTGATTGAGTAGTGGCTGAGTCAGGTTGCCCTGGGAACTAGATTTTAAGTTTCTCATTTCCTGGTGCTTGAAGTTTCTCTCTTCCTGAGGCTTGGGGGTGTAAGCCTGAAGGGCTAGGGTCTTTCAATGAGTAATTCCACTGCCTTATTTATTACAAAACAAATATCTCATGGCTTTTAATGTGTACTGCAGTTTAATTAATACACCAAAATTCAGATCATGAATGGCTAACAATGTTTTTGTTGGGCAGTCCTGATTTAAGTAAAACTGACCTGTAGTAAAGTGGATATGATCTTTTTATTTTTCTATTTATTTATTTTTTTGGTTTTTCGAGACAGGGTTTCTCTGTGTAGCTTTGCGCCTTTCCTGGAACTCACTTGGTAGTCCAGGCTGGCCTCAAACTCACAGAGATCCGCCTGGTTCTGCCTCCCGAGTGCTGGGATTAAAGGCGTGCACCACCACCTCCCGGCCGATATGATCTTTTTAAATAACAATTCCAGTTGTATAAATACTATCTCTGTTCTCCCTTTCTCATGATACGACTGGACGTAATTAGTGAAGTTCTACTTTTCACAAAGATGGGGGTGCCACCTCAAACCTATTGAATGATTTTAAATTTATATAACTGGGCATGTGAACATGTTTAAACATTGGGAAAATTCTATCACCATCTCAGAAATGAGAAGACTCCCTCTGTAGTCCAGGCTGGCCTTGAACTCACAGAGATCTGCCTGCCTCAGCCTCCCGAGTGCTGGGATTAAAGACATGTGCCACCACTGCCCAGCTGCAACTGTCTATTCTTGATGATGTCGCTTTAATTATAATTCCCTAAATTGAAGGATGCTGCCTTTTACCACTGAAATGCACTTACTGTGGTTTATGTATAACATCAGATAAAGAGTATTTAGCACTTCTTTATAGTTGATCTATAAGTTACAATGCTTTTAGAAACCAGCAACTTAGAACTTACTTTTGAATCCTTTATCATCTAAGACTATGTAATTCAGAGTTGTCCTTAAACATCCATTCAGAAACACACAAAACTGGAACTTCTGTATATGTGTGATTGCTAGTGACACTTCTTGCCAACTCATTAGATGGAAAGGTTAAAATAAAGGAGATAGTTTGTAAGTTTAAAAAGAAGAAAGAGATTATGAAGACTACTTTAGAGTTGATAAACACATTCAGCAAAGTGACAGGATACAAAATTAACATACAAAAATCAATAGACTTTCTATATGCCAAGGACAGAGATGCTAAGAAATAAAGGGGAAAACGGTTTCCTTCATAACTGTCTCAAAAACAAATGGATAAACAAACAAAAACTTGGGATAGCGGGGTGGGGGGTGGTACACGCCTTTAATCCCAGCACTCGGGAGGCAGAGGCAGGCAGATCTCTGTGAGTTCGAGGCCAGCCTGGGATACAGAGTGAGTTCCAGGAAAGGCACAAAGCTACACAGAGAATCTCTGTTTTGAAAAAACAAAAACAAAAACTAAACAAAACAACAACAACAACAACAAAGCTTGGGATAATCCTAACCAAAGAAATAAAGATTGCTACAATGAAAAAATTCTCAAGAAGACACTAGAAATAGTGTCTCATACTCATGAATTAGAAAAATCATCACTGCAAACATGGCTATTTTGCCAAAAGCAACCTACAGATTAAATACAATCTCAGTCAAAATCCCAATACCATTTTCACAGAGAAAAAAAACAACCTTTTTTTTTTTAATGTTTTAAAATTCATGTGGAATCACAGAAGAATCCTAAGCAAAAAAGAATAATGTCAGTGGCATCACTGTACTTGATTTCAAGTTCTGCTGTGGTTTCATATTCACAAAACAGTGTGGCACTGGCACCACAACAGACAGACAGATAAATGAAATAGAATTAAGGACCTAGATATAAGCCCACATGGCTACAGCCACCTGATTTTTGACAAAGACTTAAACATTTGTTTTGTTTTGTTTTGTTTCAACAAATTGTGCTGGGAAAACTGAGTTACATATGCAGAAGAATTAAACTAGATCCCTATTTCTTACCCTGCACAAAACCAACTCCAAATTGATCAAAGACCTTATCATAATTCCTGAAACACTGCAACCATTAGAAGAGAGTAAGTTAAACACTTGGCAATCTAGGTGTCTCTGAATAGGACTCTAGTCACTTGGGAAATAATGCCTACAATTAACAAATGGGACTTCATGAAACTGAAGAGCTTCTGGACAGCAAAAGAAATAGTTATTTGAGAGAAGAGACAGCCTGCAGGTTGGGAGAAACTTTGCTAGCCTTACACTTGGCAAAAGATTAGTATCTAGAATATATAAAGAACTAAAAAAGGAAACAAGGAATCAAACTACCCAATCAAAATGTGGACTTAGGAAATGAGCAGATGTTCAACTTTGCTGGCCGTCCTAGAAACACAAAGTAAGGCTGCACTGATTCCAGCTTGCCCCAGTCAGAATGTCAGCCACGAAGAAAGAAAGAAATAGTAGCAGATGTGGACAGAAGAGACCCCGTAGACAGTGCTGGTGGGAATAGAAACCATTAATCCAGCCACTGCGGAAGTAAGTGTGGAAGTTTCAAAAACAAACCAAACAAAAAATTACAATCCATCTTCTACATGACCCATAACCTAGGTGTACCATTTTTGGGTACTTATCCAAATGACTCCAAGTCAGTTTTTCATGGAGACATTAATGTTTATTACAGCACTACTTATGTAATTGAACTATGGAGCTAACCTAGGTATCCAACAACAGAGAAATGGATAAGGAAAATGTAGTACATATGCACAGTGGAATTTTTCATCCTTAAAAAAGGAATGAAATCATGTGATTAGCTACAGAAGATCATCATATTGAACGATTCTAAACCATCTCAGAAAAACAGATGTACATTGCTCTCATTTGTGGTTTCTATATTTTACTGAGATACATAAAACTGTGTATACATGTATGCTGTGATCCTAGAAGTAAAATTCTCTAGGGGGACAAAGGAGACTAATGATAGGGTGGAGAGATGGAAAAAAGAGAAGGCTGTAGGCTTTGGGGACCTTCCCCACACCCCATATATGTACTTATATGTACCTTATATGTACATGGAGAAGTATGACCAGCCACTATTACTGTGTCCTGCTCTCTTCTTGACTAGTCTTAGTGGCTTGCTCTGAGCACAGGCCCTGCCTCCATGAAGTCTGGCATGGACACTCTATTATGTCTTTCATCTCATCAGCTGTCCTTGTCTTCTCTTATGAGTTCTGTCTCTGTTGAAATAATTATTTTCACACTTATGCTCAGCAATTCTCAATCCTCTGTTTTTTTATTGTTACTTATTGTAAAAATTATCTTGTTCCTTTAGTGGTGCCATGGTTGCTCACTTCCTGTGACCCTGAACTGATATGAGTGCTTTCTTTTTTGTTAAAATTTTTTAAAGATTTTTTTTCACGTTATGTGTTTGTTTGCCTACATGTGTGTTTGTGTACCACGTGCATGCTTGGGGCCCATGAAGGTCAGAAGAGGGCATTAGATTCTCTGGAACTGGAGTTACAGACAATTGTAGGTGCTGGGAATTGAACCAGGGTCCTCTATAAGAACAACAAGTGCTCTAACCTGTAGATGTAACCATCTTGTTAAATAAGAAATACAGAGCCCAATACGGAGTTAAAAGCCAAAAGGTCAGAGCAATAGCTAAGAGTAAAAACCTTACCCTTCACTGCCGCTACTGTCCTACCTCTCCGCAAGAGACCTACTTCCTGTGTGTTTGTCCTTTTTATTGACTTTCTATTCTGCCTTCTCATTGGTTGTAAACCCAACCACATGACTGCCTCATCACTGCCTGTCTGTACAGACCTCCAGGTCTTCTATGGTTGGTATTGAGATTAAAGGCGTGTGTCTCCTTGCTGGCTGTATCCTTGAACACACAGAGATCTGCCTGTCATGTGATCGGGATTAAGGGCGTGTGCTACCACTGCCAGACTTCTGCTATGGCTTACTATTAGCTCTGACCTCCAGGCAACTTTATTTATTAACATACGAATAAAATCACATTTCAGTACAAATAAAATATCACCATACTAACCCCTGAGCCATATCTCTAGGCCTGTAATTTATTTTTCAAAGAGTTATTGTTTGTATATGTCTATGTGTTTGTGTGTGTCTATATATTTGTAAATGATAGCCCAAGCAAAGGAACTAACCAATCATGGACTGGAAAAACCTTAGCCTGCAATCCAAAATAAGCTTTTTATAATGTTTATCATTGTGGAACCAAAATAAGACCAAAATGCTTTCACCCCAAAACTAAAGGCCTAAGACTGCTCCTTTTTAGCTACAGGCCATAAGTTACTGGAACAGGCCAGAAGTTACTGAAACCAGTCAGTTCAGTTTCCAGAAACCAGGAAGTGTAAAAGTACAGAGTCACAAGGTAGTCAGGAGGTAATGGCTGCCGGACTATGGAATGTCCTCTCCCTGGCCCCCTAGGCAACTGCTTGACCATAGAATGTCCCAACCCTAGTTTCCATAGTGACTGTGTAATCACCAGACGCCCCCATCTGGGGGCAGCCAATGAGAAATAGTGGCGGGCAACCACTCCCTTAGAAGTAAGATTAAGCCATGATTTCTAGAAAGCCCCTAGAAGCGAGCCAATCAGAATTGTACCCCTACTAGCACCCCTAAACGATGTAACCTTGTGATTTTTCCCTTTAAAATTTGAGCTTGCAGATAGGTGGGCACTTCCTCCAGCCTCCACTGCGTTGGATCTGTTGGACGAAGTCCCTGCCTAGGCTTGTATTGCATTTTGGATATCCCGAAATTAAACCTTGCTTTTGCATTCCGATTTGCTCGTCCTTGGTGGTCTCTCTGGGGGTCACAATCTGGGCACAACATTTCAGGTATTTGTTATAGCAACAGAAAGCTAACATATCATGTAAGATTATGATGCAATTTTCAATATCATTATTATTTCTGACCAAGTATTTTGTTTTGAAAGTCAAAAAGTGAAAGTAACATTTTTTTTTTCTACTGGGAAGGAGTAAACATCAATACCCTTTGTTATGAAATGGCTTAGTAGGTACTCTGTCCCACTCCATGGGCCAAGAAGATATTATCAGAGTGTACAGCTTCAGTTGTGATTGTCAGTATTTTTAAGAAGTTGTGTCTTTCTAGCCAAATCACTTACCAGAAAGTAAAAGTTGCCAGTTAAACCTTGACTACTATAACTCTAGATCATGACTGTCTTGAGAACAGTTGAAGGATAAATGAGCTTTGTACTTTGAACTAAAGAGTGAGGGCCTGGAACACTACGAAAATCTGAGGTAACAGTTCCATCCTTGTAACTTAGAACAGAGTCCGCTCCTTGAAGCCAACACAAGAAAGTTTTCCTTTTTGGAAATGGTCAGAAACTGTACTATTTGACTATCCCTGGACTTTTCGTGGTGCTTTTCAAGTAAAATCAACAATAATTCCTGAAACCTTACCAGACATAAAGCATGGTGCCAGGCCCTGAGAGCCTGTGAGCTGTAAACCTGGCTCCTCTGCTGATTACAATTTGGTGCAGTGTGACACAGACCATGGGAGAGAAATAACAGCAGCAGTTCAGCTTCAAAGTGTGGGTGTTGCCACACAGCAGCAAGTGGCCGGAGGACGGTAAATTACATGTCCCAGAAGGTCCCATTTGAGCTGTGCTCCCATAGAGCAGGATTGGGCTTTGTACAGATGATGGCAGTTGATTTATGAAGGGTAGGGGTATTGTGGATAGCAAAGAAGGGAGGGGGAGGAGCTGACCAAACCTTGAAATTCCCTCTATTAGGATCTGTTTAAAAGGATGCTGTAATTTTCTCGCATTATCTGGGTTACCCATGATCCAGCATACTGATACAAGCTTAAAAGTCTTCGCTAGCCATTGTTATGAGGGTGTTTTTCCCCTAAAATGGCCTGCTGACTAACAGGAGTTGGGGGAGGGGAGCCATATCACAAAATGAAAGGTTCAGAGAATAAAGAAATGCATTCTGGGGAACTGGAGAGTGGTTGTATTTAATTTTACATTTTAACGTGAATCAGGATAAAATGAGCCCATACACCATAAAGTTTACAGTCAATTTAAATAAAACAATTGACTCTATTTTAAAAAGTTCAAGAGTAACACGTTTTGAAAGGGCTACAGTACCTATGCTTCAAAGTGAGCCAAGGGAATGTGGAATTGTGCCAGCTAGACCTCTAGGATACTGAATGAAAGACTGTTCCAGGGTCTAGTGATCATCATCTAAGAGATGGAGACAGAAGATAATCACCATCTGACAATGGCAGATTTGGAGAGAAGGAAAAAGCCTAACATCTGGGCAATTAAATTCTTAATGACTTGTGACCAGGCTCAACTGTATTGTCTGTACTGGGAGGGCACAATGAAACCCATTTATTCGAGGTGTAGATTGCATCCCCCACCCTTAAGCTATTAAGTTCAAAGATGCAGCTACCCCAGGAAACAAAGCCTTCACATACAGCCTTCCTGGTTCTCCCCTCTACTCCATGCTGGCTACGTTTTTATTCTGAAAGCTCCCTTCACCATT
Source organism: Peromyscus eremicus (assembly GCF_949786415.1). Classification (NCBI taxonomy): domain Eukaryota; kingdom Metazoa; phylum Chordata; class Mammalia; order Rodentia; family Cricetidae; genus Peromyscus; species Peromyscus eremicus. The sequence continues at coordinate 9,936,489 of NC_081426.1, read as the reverse complement.
TTGAGGAATCTTCCTCTCAACAGGACATTGATATCTGAGCAGAACAGAAAATTGTCCCTATTTCCAACCTAAAGGTGGTATATTTACATAAGCTCCTCTTTCATTTAAATCTGTCTTAATCCTCAAGGATTTAATAGTTGAAATGCAAAGTTTGTTTTTAATAAATAAAAAGTCAGGTAAAGCAAACTTCACCTGGAGAATTTTACCATATCACTTTTCTTCCTTTAAAAAATGTTGTCTTCTTTAAATGCTGTTTGATTTCACATGATATTTGTACTTTCCAAGATAAAATATTCAAATGAAAATGTATATGCATATGTGTACGTGTGTGAGTATGCATATGTATATAAAGGAGTTCAGATCTAACCTCAAAATGTGCTGCTTTGGCATATTGATTATTTGGTGTTAAAAGGAAGTTGAGAACCAGTTCTTGACCTCAAGTGCTTCAAATATGGTGTTTCTCCTTTGGTAAAGGAAACTTACATTTCTACAAGAAAATTCCACTGTAAAGTTGTCCATGCCAAGAACACAGCTACTTGTGGAGCCATCTTTTGTCAGGAGTCTCTTACCTGCAGGACTGGGCAGTGCTATTCTTTTTACAGTTTTTTCCTGGCCCTCTGTACTTCACCACCACCCTGCAAAAGCCCCAAACCCCTTATCCTTTCTGTAACACAGGTTGATATGACAATCATCTGGCCACTTCCTTGAGTCTCATAGTTCGATGGAACTCTGATATGTATGCATCTAAGTAAAATTGATTTTCTCCTGTTTATGTTATTTTAAGGCATGGACCCAGAACCGGACCTACAAGGGCAAAAGAAAACATTCTCCTTCCTTTACACACAGAATAAGGAAGGACTGAGGTCATAAGGTCATCTGAAAGTACAACATAACCATTTTCATCCTATCTTCCACCTGTCTCTAAATCAGAGATGCTTGTGACATTTTTGATTCTGCATTTGCTAGCTGTGCTGAGAGGCAGCTGCTCTGTGGCACCACTCCAGTGAGTATATTAAAACGTGGGTACGTATCAATTCTTGAAGCTGCAGGAGTGTTACAAGAACTTAGAGGCTGCTTTTGCTCAGTCTGTCTCGTCTGTGGATATGCAGGGGGTGGGGGCAACATCTGTGCCTTCATTTTACATCTGTCTCTTTTGCTGTCCCAAGTTTTAGGTAACATTTCTGCTCAATTCTACATGTGGACATGCTGATCGTGTAAGGAATATTTATCTGAAATGGATAATACTTCTCCCTTCAAGGCTAATGTCTTAGGGTTTCTATTGCTGTGAAGAGACACATGATCACAGCAACTCTTTTTTTTTTTTTTAAAGATTTGTTTGCTTATTTATTTATTTATTTATTTATTTATTTATTTATTTATTTATGTGAGTGCTCTCTCTGCATGTATGCCTGCATAACAGAAGAAGGCATCAGATTCCATTATAGATGGTTCTGAGTCACCATGTTGTTGCTGGGAACTCAGGACCTCTGGAAAAACAATCAGTGCTCTTAACCACTGAGCCGCCTCTCTAGCCCTACAGCAATGCTTATAAAGAAAAACATTTAATTGGGGTGGCTTACAGTGAAGAGGTTTAGTCCATTATCATCATGGCAGAAAACATGGTGGTATGCAGGCAGACATGGTGCTGGAGAAGGATCAAGTTCTACATCTTGATCCACAGGCAACAGTAAGTCACTGGGCATAGCTTGAGCATAGGAGACCTCAAAGCCCACCCCCACAGTGACACACTTCCTCCAACAAGGCCACACCTACTCCAACAAAGCCATACCTCCTAATAGTGCCACTCGCTACAGGGGCCATTTTCTTTCAAACCACCGTAGCTAAGGACACCAGTGTTACAGTAACTATGATATTTTCAAGATTTGTAGGGACATCATAATCAGTAGATTGTCAATCACCAGCTTTTACCACATCCTTTCCAAATCACCAGAATGGCTCCTGGAAGTCTCCAGCCTTTGCCATAAGCTTGAAGGAGACTGCCCCCAATCCATCCTACTTTATGGTGTATTCTTTGAGTCATTCTTGTGGTCACCTTGGACTCCATTGCCTACAGGTCTGATCAATAAAACTCTGTTCCAACAGTTAAAACTACCCCCTGCCCCACCCCACACACCAAGATGGCGGCAGTCAGTTTACTGACAAGGCTCCACATGGCTGATCACGAAACAGTGATCAACCAGACTACTGTTTCACCCAAACTGCTTGCCAATGGATGCTTCTTGCCTCTTCCTCCTTCCCTGTGTTGTCTAGAAGCTCATGTCAACCCAAAGTCAGGGCTGAGGATGTGGCCCCCTATTTTTTTCTCCAGTACGGCCGTGATACGTGTCTACAATGGACAACCTCCTTTGCTCCTTCTTCATTGCTTTTTATCACTTGGTCAATTGGGACAAGTGGCTAAGGATGGTTAACAGATGACCTACAATTCTGGACACAAGTCTGTAGCTGATACAGTTTTTTCTCCCCTAATGTGCAAGAATGTATTCTGTGTCTTGAATAGGGTAGTTGAGAGTTATCATAGATTCCCATCTAGTGAAGTGTTAGCTGTTGGAACTCAGTTCTGCTGCACAGGATCTTGCTGTAAAAGCAGAAAAGGCAAAACCTCCATCCACATCCACTTGTAACTTGTTTTTCTACTTACTCCAGCTCCAGTTTTACTTTTGAGTATATTGGAGAAAAGCATTTCATTTTTACAGAACAAACAAGAAATCTACATAAAAATTCAATATCATTAGCTGTAGAATTTATAAAAAGAAAATACAAAAATACTAGATAATTTCAAAGGTTTCTTTCAGCTTTGGAAGCCCTACTATGGGTTGTGGTTTTATTTAGTTACTTTTACATTATAACTAATACTTACATGTAATCGGATGGTTCTCTTTCACCTGCCAATTCCCGAATAACCACTCAGAGGCTTAATATTACTTATAAATGCTTTGCCTATGGCTCATACTTATTATTAGCTAGCTCTTACATTTAAATTAACCCATATTTCTATCTATGTTTTGCCATGTGGTTCATGGCTTGTTACCTTATTTTTATACCATATATATATAAAATATATTTGCTTCCTTGGTGGCTGGCTAGCATCTGCCTGACTCTGCCACTCTCTTCCCTTCTGTAGTTTGGTTGTCCTGCCCATACTTCCTGCCTGTCTACCAGCCAGTCAGTTTTATTATTAACAATGAGAGCAACACACATTCACAGCGTACAGAAGGACATCCCACAGCACTTACATTTCTTTTTGGACAGGTCTCTAGCTCAAGATGGTCTTGAATTTGCTGTGTAGCTGAGGATGACTTTGAACTACTACTGATCCTCTGCCTCCCCCTCCAAGTGCTAGGACTCCAGCTGTGCTTTTCTCAATAATCTTTTTCTCTATACAAGGGATGTTGTATCTCTCTAGCTCTTCCACATTTGCATTCTAATGAGCATGGCCTTTTCTACCCAAGATCATCAAAATTGTTCATTAATCAACATTACTGATAATATCAAAACCAATACAATTCTAAAACAATCTCTATTTTCCTTTGATGTTTATTATTATAAGCTATGGAGTGAAGAATATATAAAGGACTCAGATGTGAACATTGGACTGGTTTGCATTTCAAAAATAAATTCAATCTGTATCAGACTAGTGTAAGGGTCTTGCATGGACTAGCACCTTCCTACTGTAAGGGTCTAGCATGGACTAGCACCTTCCTATTGCTCCAGTTTCATTTGAATCCCTTGAACTAAAGTTCCCAGAAAAAAAAAAGATAGATTTTATAGGAGTGGGCTGACTGACTGACTAATAAGCACTTCTTGATTATGGAGAATTGGAATGATGCAGACCTAGAACCAGATTATCCAAAGCTATCTTTATCACTATTTATCACTCACATGGGTCTGACCTTAGGGCTGTCATATAGGATGTAGTAATTTAACTGACTATATCTTCCATCATCCCAGAAGCTAAATATGTCATCAAATAACATCTGAAAACTGTGGCAAAGATTTCCTGGCTTTGCTGTAGTGTGTTTACCTGGTATTTCCATCACTATGTTGAAAGTATCTCGATTTATGACCACCTTAAGTCTCTAAGAAGTTCATGAACCTGGACATTAGAACATGGTGCTTGGGGTAAGCAGAGTCTGTGTTCCCAGGCCATCATCTTGAAATTTGGCTCTAGAATAAATTCTTTTATGTCAAAAGACACTTTCTCCAGAGAACCACAGTGGGAGCTATGTGTGGGCACCAGCAAAGCCCTTTGTGTATCTTCCTGTTTGGTCCAGGCCTTTTCTCCGTGCAACAGAATGGACCTCGACCCCAGGACCAGGGTTTTTCCTTTTCCCTGTTGAAAGCAGGCAATGTCCTGGTCTAAGTTACTACATATTTGTGTAAAACAGTGATTTTGTCCAAGCTGTGCTTTGTTCTGAGAGGCTCCATCTTACAAGCAGCTTTTGATTCCACTTAAAGGTGAAGGACCATTGTGCTCTAGGGTGGGTCTGCAAACACCACCTTCTGTCTTGGCCTATCCGTGCAGCATAGACTGGCTGAGAAGTCACATATTCCTGGGAGTAGAAAGGGAGCCACGTGCCGGGCGGTGGTGGCGCACGCCTTTAATCCCAGCACTCGGGAGGCAGAGCCAGGCGGATCTCTGTGAGTTCGAGGCCAGCCTGGGCTACCAAGTGAGTTCCAGGAAAGGCACAAAACTACACAGAGAAACCCTGTCTCGAAAAACCGAAAAAAAAAAAAAAAAAAAGAAAGGGAGCCACGTTATGAATGTATTGGGGGTAAGCAGAGACAGTAGGGGCACATTAATCAATTAAAATCATATCAGAGAAACCAAGCCTAATGACTTATCAGACACACCAGACCAAGGAAAGGGTGTAACTCCTTCATTGGTATCCCTAACAGTGGTAGAAATCTAGCACCATGATGGCAATGGCTCCATAATGATCTGTCCTCTGATACCTGGTGTGTGTGTGTGTGTGTGTGTGTGTGTGTGTGTGTGTGTGTGTGTGTAAGGACTTACAGACAGAATTTCCAGCTGGCCCTGGTCCTCCCACTCACTCCCCTGCTGTTGACTTGGCTTCCTTAGCTGTCCTCTGATGTATACCTGCTCCTTCATCTGGACCCACCCCTGTTGTTCCTGCAGCAGACCCAGTTCCGACCTTCCTTCTGCTTTAGTTTCCTTCCATTTATCTTCCTTTTTCTTTCCTTTCCTTTTTAAAAATGCATGAGGTGCTAGGGACTGAAACCCAGGTTTTGTGTGTGCTAGGCAAGTGCTTATCCCTGAGTTACATCCACAGATGAGTTTTTCCATCAATCATTCCCTTCAGAAAGTGAGGACCTCCTTTTTCTAATACTTCAGGTTCATTCTTAACTAACCTAATGTAGACTATGGGGGTCTAGCCCCTCAATAGCCTGCTCCTAGGGTCCGGGAACAATCTACAACCAGCTGATAAGTCTAATCTTAAGGACAATGAATCAATCTACACACACCATGTTCTCTCATTCATCTGCTTTATTCCTCTGCCACCATAATTCTGCTCGGTTCTCTCTCGGGGAGGGGGGGGGGAGGTGACTGGTCTATATCTCCCCTGAAACAACACTCTCATGTTTACAGTACAATACAAGAATTGCAAGGTCCCTACCAGAAGCTTCCTGGTGAACTTCATTTGCAACCCAAAGTGGGAGTGAATAAAGGTGGAGTTAGATAAGGGCTGGAATAAATCAGAAAAGGACTTTATGTGCTAGAAATATATCCTCATATGTGGTTAGGTGGAAACATTACAAGCCTATCATAAATGTGCCTAAACTACAGTCTTACAGGTGTTTGGGTAAAGAAGTCTATAAGTCACTAAAATAACTAAAACTGCCTCTGTTTTCCTATGCCGCAGTTTTTCTGACAGGGACGGGGAGGAGTATTCGATAGCCAGTCAATTTGCATCACAGCTTGAAGCACCTGGTATGAAGAAAACCTTTTGTTCTAAGAAGTTGCTTTAGGGCTGTAAGAGGAGGGGAGAGCTGAGCTTGATTTGCACAAGAAGCAAAGCTATACACCTAGGAGCCAGATGCTTGGCCTAGGAGTCAGGCTATGTCTCCAAAAGGGTGTTTTACCTTCATTCAGGGGCTTCAGGCACCTAGCGGGTGGCCTGACCAGCTATTTTGTTCATCGCTTGTCCTTAGATGCTTTGTTTGGAGCTGGTCCTGTCTTTGGATGTTGCTAAAGGAGATATTTGCAGAAGGCAGATAGATACTCAATTCAAATGCTAAAAAGGGAGCAGGGAGCCTGAGACAGAAGGCCTTGTCTATGTCACCTTATCCAAGTACTTTGAGTGTATATGCCCAAGTAATGGTTCATACACACTGTTCTTGGGGAAATTATGGGCACAAGAAATTTATAGCAAGAAACAGCTGATCTATTAAAAAGCCAAATAACACAAAAAAAAAATTCCCTGATACATGATTTCCCTCTTGAAGGATTCCTTGACCCATCAAGGTATAGCTTTATTATATACAGCTGGACCTCTATTTCATATTCCTGTGGCCTGTGACACTAACCAGATCTCCAGGACAGTGAGAGAGCTATTGCTATCTAAATGGACCCTCACCCACATTATTTTCTTGAATTTATTTTATGAATTTATTGTGATTTTAAAGGGTTCACAACACGCCCCCACAGTTGGGCGTGTTTGCATACGCCCAGTGGACCTGGACAATTCCGCCTATCCAGTTCCAGGTCAAGATAGCCATTTCCAGGTCAAGGCGTCTCGCGTGACCAGGATCTGTGACTTTGCATGGTAACGGAAGCGCGCAGCGTAGCCATATGATCTACGCACATGCGTGGAGTAGTTACGTCGACCTGTGCACGCCTAGCCTTTATAAGCCGGCGCCATATTCCTGGTTCTCCTTCTTCTCTACACACATGTCTCCCACAGGCCTGAGCACTCTCTGTCCCTTTTATCTTAATAAAACTCTTATTAGCGGATTCTGTTATGTTTCGTGACATTTCCTTGGAGGGTAAGAGCACAGTGCCGCAAAATAACTAACAGATTTGATGCAGAATTCATCAGTGTTCTGGTGGTAGCCCAGCGCCTCACACAGACATATCTCTCTGTTGAACACATTTAAATAGATCAAGTATTAACTTTCCAGCTAAAGTCTGAAATATTGTTACCAAAGTAGCTGTCAACCAGAATAAAAGGTTTGGAGTGAATTTAGTTAAGTAGTGAAACATGGAGCTTCCTTTCAGGAGCAGAAAGTGAAATGACAGTATGAGTGGAAAACTACAAGCTGTGCAGACCCCGGGTCCCAAGCTGGTGGGTGGAGGGCGGTGAGCCTTTTCTTTACCCATGTAAGGCCCACACCAAACACTGTTGTAGAGACTGGCTGATGTCGGGCGGTGGTGGCGCACGCCTTTAATCCCAGCACTTAATCGGGAGGCAGAGGCAGGTGAATCTCTGTGAGTTCGAGGCCAGCCTGGTCTACAGAGTGAGATCCAGGAAAGGCGCAAAGCTACACAGAGAAACCCTGTCTCGAAAAACCAAAAAGAAAAAAAAAAAAGAGAGAGAGACTGGCTAATAAATCATATAAAATTATTTGTTCAAAACTCTAAGTGACTCAGGAGCCTTTAGACTGAAGACTTCAGAGCACAGTTTCAATGTTTTTATACTTATGAAGATTGGAGAGTGGGCATCTTATTCAACAAAATGGTATGACCCAATGATCATTAACTGAGTATGGGGAGCCCAGCACAGTCTGTTCAGATTCCTCTTAACCAAGTATCACACACAACCTCCACATATTCATGTCTGGGACAGGAACTTATGGAAGCATCCGCAAAGGAGAAAAATGGCCTTTTTAGGTTTTATGGCTTACTTTGGGGGAGAGGAATTCTAGGTTCTGTAAGAGGAATTAAAATTTAATTTAAAAATTAAAATTCTAGATTCTGTAAGAGGAAGAAAGGGGTAGTGATTGTATTAGAGGCCAGGAACATGGCGTCTTAGGTTCTTCCAATTTCCTCGCACCCAAGTAAGTCAAAGTGCTGCCCTGTGAGGTGTCGGACCCTGAGCCCTGTAAAGGAAAGGTCTCAGAAGCACACCTTACACTGGACCTTCTGCAAGGCTGATTAAATGATTAGAACTTCAGTGACCGTAGAGAGGTTGGAATGTTGCAGGTCCAGTGTGTAAGCATTGCAGCTCAGATGGAAAAGTATCCTGGCAGTCGGGAGCCAAAACGTCACTGTAAACCGAAACATCACTGTAAGCATAGCAGCTTACAGTTCTGCTCCAGGGAAAGTTTCCCCAAGGTAACAACTCTGCCCCAGCAGGGGAGGGTTTCCCCAGAGAAGCTGTTACAGTTCTGCTCAGATCCCTCTGAGTGTAACAACTCTGCTCTGCTAGGGGAAAGTTCCAGTTCTGCTCCTCTCCGCTCCACGGGGTTGTTACTCCCCTGCTCCACTCAGTGAAAGAAGGTCGTCACCCGAATCTCATTCAAGAGATTTATTCAAGAATCCAGCAGAGTGGCTGCCTCTGCCAGGGTGGAAATAGGCAGCTCCCAACTGACCAGGCACAGGGCTCGTATAGGGCCTCTTAGGGGTGGAGCTTTTCAGGGTGAAGGTTTTCAGGGTGGAAATTGGTTAGATTTGATCCCTAAGCTTGGACAAGCTCAGAGATTGGCTGGATTTCGTACTCAGGGATTGGTTGATTTTTATGCTGAGTTGGTCAGGGGGCAGAGTGTGTTTCTTTGACTCTGGTTTCAGGGCCAGGGTGTGTTTCTTTCATTGGCTCTTTTTAACCTTTTGGCTTTGGTTTCAGGGACAGTGAATTGGCTCTGGTTTCAGGGTCAGGGTGTGTTTCTTTGGCTCTGGTTTCAGGGTCAGGGTGTGTGTCTTTCACCTGCCCTTTTACCCTCCTCAGAGCCTCATTACAGTTTAACTTAGGCTATCGATATCCTCTGTAGTAGCCATTACATGCCTACCTGCATCTGACCTAATGTCAAATGAAACTTTTTGGGATATAGGTGACCACTAGCTTCCACCAACATGAAGCTAGAACATTATTAGATAACATCTGAGGCATATAGCAAAGGTTTCCTCATTTCCCTGAAACCTGCCTACTTGGTGTTTCCAATATATTTAAAGTGTCTAGATTTATGACTTTTCTTTGTTCTGTTTCTATAAAAACTATGAAATTGTTGCCGTACTGGAACATGGAATTTGGGGTAACCTAAATCTGTGTTCCTTTGCCATGGTTACTTTTATTTGGCTCTAGAATAAATGATCTCATTCCCTTTGAGATGAGAGCTGTTCTTGTATAAATAACCCCAACAGTACTAATTTGATCTGAGCATAAAATTATAGTTCATCTAGACCTCATTAGCAATCCGTATGATTTAGTGAGTGGGCAGAGTTACTGTCTGGGCTTTCTTTCACTCTTAACAGATAATATTTGTGTTTCCTTCTGGGGACTATCCATGGCTGCTAGAGACCCTTTGCTGGCAGCAGAGTTGAGGTGGTGGGGAATTACATTCTCTATTTCCTGCCCCAAAATGGAGAGGTTTGGGAGGATGAGCAGTTAGTCTCCTTGCTTCAGGACACAAGTTCCTAATTTATAGATAATGGATCCATGCAATATGAAAACTGGTTACAAATAATCTTTTTTGGGCTATTTTACTTTATGGATGTGTTGCCTGCATGCATGTATGTGTATCACATACACCATCAGATCCCTTGAAACTGGGCTTAGAGATGATTACGAACTATGTGGGTGTTGGAGTTGAACCCAGGTTCTTTGCAAGAGCAACGAGTGCTCTCTACTGATGAGCCATTTCTCCAGCCTCTAAATAATCTTGTTGAGATCAGGCTATGCCCTGTCCTAAGTCACTCCATATTATTTAGAGTGGTGACTTTCCAAGCTGGGCATTTCTTGGCAGACTCCATTTCCAAGTGCTTTTGACACCATTTTGAGGATGCAGGATAACTCTGCAATTGGGTGGACACATGAATGGCACCATCCATCCAGAACTGTGCACACAGCAGACTGATGACTGACATTCCTGGGAGAGGAAAGGGGACCAGCCATTTATAGGGGTGAATGGAGGCTGTAGAGGCACATGGGGTATTAAAACTGTATCAGGGAATCCATGCCCAAGAAGACCGAGGAAACGGAGTAACACTCGCCTGAACCACATGAGGAGGTGAACACCTATACACTGCAGCGGTGATGGGTCTCACTGGCCTGTCCCCTGTCCATCCTGTAGTTAGCAAAGCTAGAAAGAGAACTGTCTGTCCTGGAGGCTTCAGCTTGCCTGAAGCTGTTCCCCTGCTGTGGGAACAGCTCACTTCATTGCTTATGTGGACCTGCTGTCCATCTGCTGGTCCATTCCTTCATCTGGACCTACTCCTGCTCTTTTGCCTCTGCAGCTGGACTCTGAGCTTTGCTTTCAGACCTGTGGCCTCCTGTGGTGTGACTCACTGCCGCTGTAGCTTTTCTCAGGCTCCGTTTTGTTCACTTTTTTTTTTTTTTTTTTTTTTTTTTTTGGTTTTTCGAGACAGGGTTTCTCTGTGCAGCTTTGCGCCTTTCCTGGAACTCACTTGGTAGCCCAGGCTGGCCTCGAACTCACAGAGATCCGCCTGGCTCTGCCTCTCGAGTGCTGGGATTAAAGGCGTGTGCGCCACCACCCGGCCGTTCACTGTCTTCTTAATGTTGGCTCCTCAGACCTCTCTGAGACTCTCTGAGACGCCTTTATTTAAAGCCGTTCTGCAGTCTCTCTATACAATATATAGAGAGATTCGCTGGGTGGTGTGTAACGTGTGATCCGAGGATGCTACATAAAGGACACAGCAGTGGTTTGTTCCTGAAGGGAGTGGACACATAGCCACCCTTTGGAAGTGAGGTATATCAGGAGACAGGGCTTTAAGACCATGATCTGACCTTCAGCTGGGAGAGCAATCAAAACCAGTATGTCAAAAACAGCCTAACAGGGAAAGAAGGGCTTCCCTGTAAAACCTGGGGGGGAGGCTTCAGGAGTCAGATAGTTGTCATGACGGGAACGGCAAGAGAGGAGGGAGGCCCAAGAGGCTGCAGAGAACCCCCCTGAACAAGTCTGCTGTTTGTAAATTCTCAGGGGCAGGGAGTTTTATACTGTGTGACTTAGTGAGGGATAGCACACGTGACAAAGAGCATGGAAGAGCATAAGTTAAGAGCTGTCTGTCAGCCACAGCAGACCGCTGTCTCAACTCTGTACCAGAGTTGTGAGTAGGGGGTGAGGTGGTCTGATTTCCTCAGGCTTCAAGCTTGATTTCCTGGAGTGATCACTGTCTTAAAGGAGTAAGCTGTGACCTAACCTAGCTATTATTAAGATTAGAATAAAAAACCCATATTCTCCTTGGCTGGAGGTGGGGGTTAAGGTGATGGATCCAGGATAGCTGGGGTATTTGGGCAAATTGCTATCAATGAAACTGTCATGCCTTGTCAATTTATTGTTTGTTTTTTTTTTTTTTTTTGAGACAGTGTTTCTCTGTGTAGCTTTGCGCCTTTCCTGGAACTCACTTTGGAGACCAGGCTGGCCTCGAACTCAGAGAGATCCGCCTGCCTCTGCCTCCCGAGTGCTGGGATTAAAGGCGTGCGCCACCACCGCCCGTGTCAATTTATTGTTAATAAATTTGACACTGAGGAAAGACTGACAGTGTTCATCTGTTTCTGACATAGTGTACTTCCCACACCTTCACTGGTATTGAGCACAAAGATGAAAAGACAACGCATATGCTTTCATGGAAAACAGACTGCCTCAAAACCACTTTTTTTAGTATTATATTTCCAATTTTAAATCACAAACATTAACACTGTGGTATATATTGGCCATGAAATATTAATGATTCCTTATTCTACTATAGAAGAAATTAAGGAAGATAGAATATTACCTGCAGTCTTCTTACAGCTAATTTTAAAATCAAATTATCAGCAAAACATGAACCAACCTTCAAAGATTTAAAAATATATGACTTGTCTAAGTAATGAGATCTTTATAAAATAGATCTGTTGGGCTTTCCATCTGTGTGATGGTTTACTTTATAACACTTTCCATCTTTCTTTTACTGAATTTAAAAAAGTAAAATTACGCTGGGTGGCGGTGGCGGCGGCAGGCGGATCTCTGTGAGTTCGAGGCCAGCCTGGACTACAGAGTGAGTTCCAGGAAAGGCGCAAAGCTACACAGAGAAATCCTGTCTTGAAAAAACAAAAAACAAAAACAAAAGTAAAATTACAATCTGTTGGAGCAAACTGGTTTCCTGAAGATACTAAATATTAGCTAGAAATAGAGGCTGAGACACTATCACTTGAATACACTTTTATTTAGATCAACAGTAACAGCATGATAGACTTTCACAGATCTGAACCATGAAGCTATTTAAACATACTATTTAAAATGTTGCTGTTCACAATTTGAGTATAGCATTATTACTGTTTGGTACTAGGCTCAAAGACGACATTTTGATTCCTCAGCTTTGGGGTATTTATTGACATCAACATGATTGTCTAGTCATGCAGAGGCGAGAAATTCAAAAGCAGTTTCTTTTTCTTCGGCCAGTTCCTTTGCAGTAAGGTCCATCTTCTCACGGGAGAAATCATTAATAGGGAGGCCTTCAACAAACTTCCAGGACTTATTCTGTCAGAGAACAATTGCAAGAGATTCAGTTCAAGTCAAAGTAACCTTTCAGCAGGGGACAGCCTAGCTAGAAATGGTATCTCAAAGCACCTGTTTAAAGTCTAACTCTGAAGAGCCAGTCAAGAGCCAGAGTCCACTTTTTAAATCACACTGGGGATGAAACCCAGCCAGCATCTCCCACATACTAGGCAAGAGCTCTTCCAGAACACATGGCCTAAGCCCAAGTCATAATTATCAATGAACTACAAGCACTCTAGTGTGGGGGAGCAAATGTACCCCATATGAATGAGTATTCATGACATGAGCACCACCATGCCAAGGACCCCAATGCCTCCAACTCAGTGGAATGGCAAGGCCTTCCTCTGGTCCTAGCACTGATATTGACAGTGTATGCAGAAAGTATCAGCCACATCAAACAAGCTTCCTCCTCCTGCATGACTGCTCCCCTACAGAGACCTCCTACTTTAGCAGTCTGCCTCCTGCTTAGCTGTATATGATAGAGGCTCTCAGTTCCTGGGTTACTGCTGGTGTAACTTCATCTGAGTCCCTGACCCACCCAATCCCAGCTTTCTGAACATGTCTGTGATTTCTTCATTCCCTCAGTTCAATCCCAAAGCCATGAATATCACAACACTTGAGTTTAAAACTCACTGAATTTTGAAAGAAACCCACAGAAAGTTACAATGAACTATACCATGATTATAATAAAGAATAATGTTCAGTACTCTATAGGTTTATGAGAAAATAAGATTCTATTTATGGGTACAATGCAGAATTACTGTAATAACAAAGTATCTAGCAGCAAGAGTTGAATCTTGCTTTCCAGACTAGTTTCAGTATTTAATTAATGACTTGCATTAGAAGGAATATCTACTTTAGGGATATATATATATATTTTTTTTTGCATAAATAGATAATATGTATGTGTATGTGTGCACGCGCGCGTGCATTCCTCTTTGATGTCATCCCACCTTGATCACGACAGGGAACGAGTAGAGGAGGTCATCAGGAACACCATAGGAGTTGCCATCAGAGATAACGCCCATTGACACGAACTCTCCCTGAAGAAGATTCACACTATTATGGCTCACAGGGATGGTTTACACAACCAACTAACAAACTACAATGAAAGCAGGCGATTCCTTGACTGCATGCATGACTACAGTCTGAGGAGCACAGCAATGCTGGTTCACACACATCCCCTTACCCACCCTTCCAGATCATGTGGAAAGTGGGTCACAGCTCCACCACTCGTATTTTTTTGAGATTGAACAAAAATTTTTATTTATATGTATGTGTGTGTGTGCATGCACATGTGTGTGCAGGTCCCTTGGAGCTGGAGTTAAAGGTGGTTGAGCTGCCTGACTTGGGTGCTAGGAATGAACTTGGGTCTTCTGCAAGAGAAGCAAGCATTCTTAACTGCTGAGCCATCTCTCTCCAGCCCCAAACACCACCCTTATTTTATAGTTGAGAATCCTATAGCCCAATCCTGGTTTCAAGAATGGCAGCCGGGTGGTGGTGGTGCACGCCTTTCATGCCAGCACTCGGGAGGCCGAGCCAGGCTGATCTCTGTGAGTTTGAGGCCAGCCTGGGCTACAGAGTGAGTTCCAGGAAAGGTGCAAAGCTACACAGAGAAACCCTGTCTCGAAGAACCAAAAAAAGAATGGCTTACCATATATAACTGCCTTTAGCTCCTAACATCCTTTGTGATAAATGTCATGTAATAACACAGCTTAGAAAGGTTAAGGAATATTCCTGGGTTCCCAGGCTCGAGGAAATGAACTGAACTGGCATAATTGCTCTTTTTACACTCTAGCACCAAGGGACAAAACTGGAAGAATGGCTGGTACAAACGAGAACCTCACCTCTGGGGTTCCAAACCAGATGTCTCTGATGTGGTCAGAGATGGCTTTTGCGGCAGACATTGCACTGGACAGTTTCCGAGCCTTGATGACAGCAGCACCACGCTGTTGCACAGTCTGGGTGTGAGCACAGAGAGACAGTGTTATCTGAGCACGACAGCAAATTTCTCATCAGTTCCACATTTACCCTGCAGTGAAAGGTCGCTGCAACCATAGCTTACTGAGTTTCCTCCAGCGTTAATCTTACTTATCCTAATTCAGTTATAAGCACCAGACTTTTTGGATAAAGAAGTAGAAATTCCTACAGAACATGTGACAAACTAAACACAGAGAACAGATCTTGGCATAAACAAAACTAGATGGCTCAGTTCTTTCGACTTGGACAGTAATCTCGACTGTTACACAAGTCAGATCAGGCGATGAGAACTGTCTTTTTGTATGACCTAAAGAACACTAACGGTCTGCAGAGCCGCTGGCCAGACACTCAGCTCAGTAGTGTGGTCTGTCTGTCTCTGACTGACTGCTCAGAGGGCGCAGGCTCTTACCGTGATGAACTCTCCCTTGAGCCAGCTGTCATCTTTCAGGGCTTCATACACACCAACTTCCTTTCCTTGCAACTTCACCTTAGCATGATTGACATCTGGATACTGAGTTGATGAGTGATTTCCCCAGATAATGACATTCTTTACATCATCAGCAGTTACCCCGAGTTTAAGAGCAATCTAGTTCAATTTAAAACAAACACATCAGTTGGACAATTGATTTTTATTGCAGATTCTGACTTGTTTAACAGAGGCTCTTATGTAAAGGAAAAAAGCTTCAGAAACGTTAAGCAAATACAAGCTAAAAACACAGATTTAAAAAAAGGCCAATTTTACTGCTCAGCAATGTCCTAAAGCACTCACTGGTGTCAACAACTATGAACCTGAAGCACTGCAGTGAATAAGAATAAAGAGCAGAGAGCATCCTGTAATTCATGATTAGATTATCACTATAATAAGTTTCTTTGCTCAGGTTATCAGATCCTTAATACATAAATATGAGCTTTATTTTGTTAATGCGTACATGGAAGGCCAACTTACCGATTGACTGTTCAGATACTTTTGGTATATGTATTCTATTTTGGTGAAATTTTTGTTATATATAATATAGAAATTAATTTTCAATTAATCTTAATTAAAGATACTAGTATAAGAAGGGACTCATATTACCAAACTGTGACTGTCCCTATTTTATAGATTTGAGGACTAAAATAAAGGAGGCTCCAGATGTGACTTACGACAGAATGGTCACATTCTGATAAACTGATCAGAAGCTGAAAATAGTCTAAGCTGAGATGCATTTAAGACACAGAACATAATAAACACAGTTTAGCTTGCTTTAAACACATTCAGAACATTTGCACTAGCCTGTAGCTAAGCAAAACAAAATTTGCTCACACAGTTCTATACCACAATTTTGAATACATTTATGAATACTTACACTAATATCTGTACCTTGGGTAAAAGTCCCAAGTGCACTAAGAACTTAAGAGCTCCTGACCCCTTGACTATCAGCTTTAACTACTGCAGGCCCTTAGGTCCTTTACTTCCTTTGTTCATGTGCCTTTGGTCTCTCACTCCTCTGATCTCTTGAGCTAATAGTCCTTTGGGCAACAAAGGACAGATGTTCTGTGCCCAGCAGATGCTGCTTCTGAAAGGCAGTCACGTCAGAACCAGTGAAATGAACACATACAAAGGATAACATTTCTTGCTTCCTTAGGCAAACTTTCGAGTCTGTCATGTAGACCTGCTCAGTTTTTGACTAATTCTCCAATCCTTGTAATTTTCTTCCCCCAACAGCAGAACACTGTCAAATCATCTTGTGCATATGTACATATTGTGTTATACATCCAGCTTTGGGTTTTACATGCACAGCAGAGTTCAGGTGACAGATCAGTCAGTAGGTACCTAAAGCTTTTGAATTTTTGAATAAATACGGAGGACTTGTCACGATTCATTTTTATTTTGGGTTTAATTACTTTTCATTTGGAATAACAACATCTATAAGAGGAAGAAAATGCTTCTTCAGAAGCTTCTGACGGCTCTCACTGTGCCAGACTGACAGAATGAAACCGCCTGGCCAAGGGCTTGTGAGTCAGTGTGTGTGCCAAACGTGATGTACCACGAGAATGTCACTCTTGGTTCATTCATGACTTTTGCCCCAACGAGGGAAACTGTTTCATGCACGGGGACAAAGTGCCATTCTGTGACACTTGTGGAAGCAGAACTGTCCAACCTCTGCTTCTGCTAAGGCGGCTCATGAGGCGGCTTCGGTGTCATCTCACCTCTTCCGACTCTGTAGAACTAAGGTCAGCCCACATCTAAGATGCAGCAAACTTCGCTTATACCTGTCCTCCAGTCGGATCCCATCCCTTCCGGCCACCACACTGCCTACAGCCCAAAGCATCTCACTGAATAACTGCCTATGTTAACTGGGATGTTGAAGAATATTTATGGGATGAGTCAACTTTAGGCTATATATCTCTTAATAATAAAAACAATAATAGCAGCAATTTTTACTGTGTTTTTATTATGTAATAGCATGGTAAGGGCTAGTAAGATGTATTTAGTTCACTTAGTACTGCTGTCTAGAACATATACAGGGGTTAGTTTATATCCAGGTAAATCTAGAAGCTCCATCATTACTTAGCTCTGTGACTTTGGGCAGGCTCCCTGATCTCTTTGGGTCTCATGTTTCTTATCTATAAAACAAGTGCAATAAATGCCTTGTACAGTCACCATGAGAATCAAAAGCTACCTAAAGCATCAATCTTGTAGTAAAGTTAACACATGGAAATTATTTTATCTTTTTTTTTTCCCCTGGAGCTGAGGACCGAACCCAGGGCCTTGCGTTGGACAAGCGCTCTACCACTGAGCTAAATCCCCAACCCGTATTTTATCTTTTATTGGATATTCCAGAGCTGAAAGAGTCAACTCTCAGTGTAAGACAGTGGTTTTTTATTTTCTAACTTTAAACTCATATAATTTCCTGTTTTAAAAAAAGTTTTCTTCAAGCTAACATAATAAATAGCACAACTCCCATAGACCTATACAGAAGCCACGCTCTGTGGCTGAAGGATGGACACACAGTGCCAGAGAAAAGGAAAGAGTGCTGTGTCTGAGAACTCCAGAACAGAGAAGGCTGCAGAAGCTAGCCTGAATGAGCGCCTTAGCTCCCAGTGTTCTGAAGAGCTACTGACCTCCTAGTCACCGATGCCTTCACGTCTTTATCTAAGTCTCCTGGAAGGAATACTTTGATAATATTAATAATTATGTAAAATATTTTAAAAGATTAAAATTGAGCATTAAAATCTAATTTTGATTGCTCAGCTACAGAGAAAAATGAGTATAAACACCACTCAAGTCTTTTGTTCTATAAGCTTCACATATGACATGATTAAACTATGTGCTGTGTGTTATTTCATTTGTAACTTTTTTTTGTTTTTATTTATTTACTTTGTTTTTTCATTCTAACCAAAGTTTCCTCCCCTTCCTCCCACGGATATCAGCCAGCCATGGTATATCAAGTTGCAGTGAGCCTAGGCACCTCCTCTTCTGTTAAGGCAATCTGGTAGGAGGAAAGGGTCCCCAAAGCAGGCGACAGAGTAAGAGAACACCTGCTTTTACTGTTAGGAGTCTCCTAAGAAGATCAAGTTACACAACTGTCACATATATGCAGAATGCCTAGGTCAGTCCCAAGCAGGCTCCCTGGTTGTCCGTTCAGTCTCTGTGAGCCCCTATGAACCCAGGTTAGTTGGGTCTGTGGGCTTTCTTGTGGTGCCCTTTACTCCACTGGCTTCTATAATCCTTCCTCCTCCTCTTCCACAGGATTCCCCGAGCTCTGCCTAGTGTTTGGCTGTGGGTCTCTGCATCTGTTTCCATCAGTTGCTGGGTGAAGCTTCTCTGATTACAGTTGGGCTAGGCACCAACTAGTTCTCACTGGTGTGGACTGCTTTGTAACTAATTTTTAACTACTATAACAAGGCAACATTAGCAACTGTGTTGAATTATAATTGGTATACACACACACACACACACACACACACACACACACACACACACACACACAGGTTCACAATTGGTTACTTGAAGATAAAACTAAGGAGGCAGGCCAGCCCCTGGCCTTTAGAGAATAGATCCAAAGACTCTTTAACTTTTAATTTAAACAAAGGAATAGTTTCCTGCTCAACAAAAACAACAAACACACAAACCAAAATTTAATTATTTTAAAAAAGAAAAAAGTTTTACAGCCTAAATCTTTAAGTTTTAAAAGCCAAAATCTTCTTACCTGAGATTTTGCTCGGTTGTGGTCCAAGCGAGTCAGGCAACTGAAGTTCTCCTTGGGGATGGACGGGGCTGCCTTGGAGGCCGTCAGGCAGTTTGTGTTGGCTGGGTTCCCCACGACAATGACCTAGGTGGGTAGGAGGCACAAAGACACACAGACCACACACCTGTCTTAGAACTGGACTAAACATGTCAAACAGGTACCTTTTTAAAATCAGATTTCTATGACATACAAGTCAGTTTCCAGCTGGCAGTATTCACAACCCAAGGGACACATCTTTATGTTTTACTATGGAGACAGATCATCTATTTACCACAAAAAGCAAGAAATCTAAAGCTTCATCTTAGAGTTTGAGTCATTCATAAAATTTTTTTTGAAAGTTTTTTTTAGGAAATCAATTTTTCTTAAGTGTTTCTTAAACTGGTCTAATCCTAAGAATTACCTGGGCTATTTGCTAAAATACAAATTGTCTTCACAACTCCTCTAAATCTAATGAGTCAAATATACACACACATCTTTTTTGCCCTGTGAGCACCAACTGCCTCTGGGTGTCCCAGTGTGTGAATATTTCCCCCAACAAAGACTTTTTTGCAGGGGTAGAATCACCATGTAAACAGAACCACAAATCCCAAGCAGCCCAGGTTTTACCAGTCTGAATATCTCTGTAATCTTTTACCAAGAGACCTGTGTGTTCCTAATAGTTCTTATTTTTTGTTAATGATTAGCAAAGATAACTATTTAAAATGAAATCTACAGAAAGCAAAAATGTAGACAACTATGAAGTATTATAAATAGGTCACTCGTAAAGAGTGGTTTTGGAGCTGGAAGGTGGTGGAGCTTGCCTTTAATCCCAGCACTCAGGAGGCAGAGGCAGGTGGATCTCTGTGAGTTCAATGCCAGTCTGGTCTACAAAGCGAGTTCCAGGATAGCCAGGGCTGTTAAATAGAAAAACCACCTTGAAAAACAAAACAAAAACTCAAAAGAGTGGTTTTGAAATATTAAGACAAATTTAGAATGAATATAAACAGCTACAGAGAAGAGGGAGTCATGCCAACTCGTTTAAGAGACAGACTGTAACAATTCTGTCTGAAGAATATGAACACTCAGAAGCTGCGTCTCCTGTGACTGAGAACAAAGGCATTTAGCAGCCATCTTCCAAAATACACAGATGAATCGGAAGTTCTCAACAAGTTCCCTCTAGCAAAGTCACAAGAAGGCTGCCATGTCTGAACCTAGCAACCTTTGTAAGAACTGGAAACAAAATCAAGCAATTCTCCTGGCATTTAAACATCAAAGCAGAAGTTTGAAAATGCAAATAAGAAAGAGACTGTCAAATATGCTGCCAGTCACCTTTACTGATTTCTTCGCATACTTCTCCAGGGCACTGCCCTGGGCTTTGAAGATTTTCACATTGGCTTTCAGGAGGTCTTTCCTTTCCATGCCTTCTCTTCTTGGCATGGAGCCCACAAGGACAGCCACATCCAGGTCTTTGAAGGCAACCTCTTCTTTGTCTGTTGCAATGATATCTGTGGACAAGGCAAAAGTACACAGAGCTACTTAAGGCCAAGTTTCCCTTTTCATACTGAATCTACTTATTCATTTAAACTGTGGTAAATGTTTATTTTTATAGTTCACAGTGATATACTTTTCAGATGCCTAAAAAAAAAAAGATAATACATTCATTTAACACCCCTAAGAACACAGGAGTGTTGTGGAATATTATTTTAAGGTGTGTTACATTTGTTTATGGTGTGGAACATTTGCTTTAATAATGCAAAGATGTGTTGCATTCTTTTATGTTGCATTTGTTTAACTCTGTGAAGCTGTGTTACTGTGTTTGTCTAAAACACCTGATGGTCTAATAAAGAGCTGAACGGCCAATAGTGAGACAGGAGAAGGACAGTCAGGGCTGCCAGGCAGAAAGAATAAATAAAAGGAGAAACCTGGGAGGAAAAGAAGTTCAAGAGCTGAGAGATGGCTAGGCAGTTGCGAGTACTGACTGCTCTTCCAGAGGTCCTGGGTTCAAATCCCAGCACCCACATGGCAGCTCACAATTATCTGTAACACCAGTTCCAGGGACTCAACACCCTTACACAGACATGGATTTAGGCAAAATACCAATACACATAAATAAAAATAAATAATAAAAAAAAAGTTCAAGGAGAGAGAAAAGAAGGGGCCAGCCACCCAGCTATACATCTAGCCATGGAGTAAGAGTGAAAGTAAGATATATAGAAGCTAAAAAAAAAAAAAAAAAAAAAAAGAAAGGAAAAGCCCAGAGGCAAAAGATAAATGGGATAATTTAAGAAAAGCTGGCAAGAAACAAGCCAAGCTAAGGCCGGGCATTTGTAAGTATTAATAAGCCTCCCTCTATGTGTCATTTATTTGGGAGCTGGGTAGAGGCCCCCCCAAAGGACCAAAGAACAAAAGAGTAGAAAAAATAATCAACAACACAGGAGAAAGTCAATAATTATTTTGTATTTCTTACATCAATAACTACCAAATTAAAATAGCTCTATAGCTTTTATCTTTTACATAATTATGTATGATTATGTTACATGATTATGTCTTTGGAAATAACATTTTTTTTCATTTATTACCATAGATAGTACAAAGAGAAACCAATTCACCTAGTCTTTAGATTTTAATTACTTTGAGGTTTAAGATACCAGGTACAGCCGGGCGGTGGTGGCGCACGCCTTCGATCCCAGCACTCGGGAGGCAGAGCCAGGCAGATCTGTGAGTTCAAGGCCAGCCTGGGCTACAGAGTGAGTTCCAGGGCAGGCACAAAGCTACACAGAGAAGCCCTGTCTTGAAAAACCAAAAAAAAAAAAAAAAAAAAGATACCAAGTACAAATTGAAAAATAATGTTTACTAGGGCATAATGTACCAGGGATAATGCTAAGGATTGTATTCTACCAAATGTTATCTTCACATTTCACAGATGAAGAACTAAGGCATAAGAAATTGATAAGATAGGGAGGTCAGTCCAGAGTTCAACTGGACAAACACATATACCTTGTGTTTTTGATCAAGGAACATGCAGCGTTGCTTTCCTTTGAGCGTATTACAAAGGCCATGGCCGAGAGTCAGCATTTCTATATGTAAGTCTCAGGCTAGTAAGCACATCAGTCAGGTTGCTGAGTCCCCAAATAGAGGAACATCAGAAGAAAAAAAAGTACCCATCCTTTGTCAAACTGTCCCTTTCTGGCCACATCATAGCAGCCTGAGGACACTGGGTCCATTAAAGACAGCAGAGGAACCAGCAGAAAAGGGAAATGGAAATGGAAATGGAAAATGCCAAGAGGAAGCCGACATGAAATGGCTGTGGGTAAGGGGAGGGCCTAGCGCAATCAGGTATTCCTTTAGACTAAAGCTCAGAGCCACACAACCAAATGATCTGCACAGGAGAGTCTCTCGTCTAGGAAATGTCTGACTAGACAGAGATCATGTTTTCCTTCAACGTGCACAACACTAAGGACAATTTACCCGTCTCAACCCAGTGCTTGGCAGATGAAAGGGGACATATATGAGGGACCAGCATATATGAATGCCTAGGCAGCACATAGCCTTGGAGAACATGCTGTGGAATGGAAATTTTTCTGTTACACGATGCTACTATTACTTCTAAGTAGACTTCAAGTAATAGCACAATGCAAACAACCTGGTGGGATAATTCTTGAGCATATTATATCTAATTATAAATTATTGTTATAAATATATGTAGATGTGAGAAAAAACAAGCCCTTGACTTGCCACTAATTGTTTCTTGCTTTTGCACTTATTTATTATTGGTATTCATGTTTAAAAAGTAGTGTAGTTCAAAAAAACAACAACAAAAAATACTTTTGTGAAACAATTTCTAATTGACAATCTTTAATAAGAATCTAAAAACTTCACCTTTGGTAAGATACAAAGTGCCATGTAATCTGTGTTCTCTGACTTCCCTACTGACCTTTCAGAAGGGGAAGAGCACAGTCTTGCAGTTCCATCAGGACACCATCCAGAACAGCCATCATGGGGGTGATATCCAGCAGCACAAGAATGATGGGCTGCCAAAGAGCAAGGACAGCAGGTCGGTGGAGTGGGCGGCACTCACTCTCAAAGTCCCGCCCCAGCTCTGTCTGGATATACTTAGCTTCCACTAATCAGTCATAATTACGGAAGGGAGAAGCCACAGCTTGCTTTTACTAGTGGTTGTAGGTATGATTTCATTTTAGATAGCTAACAATAACTACAATATCTGACATGAAGGGAAAATTCAACTATCTGTAGGTCAAGAGAAAGAATCAATACTTTAGAAAAGGATTTTAGTGTACAGAAAACAGACTTGCTAGAATTGGGGTTGCCTGTTTCCTGTGGGGGTAGACTTCTCAGGTGATTATCTGGGTTCAAAACAGCATCGCTGGAAAGAAAGGACAGATTCAACAACTTTCTCACAGGACTCCCCTTCTCCCAGTCACTCTCATCAGTGACACACTGTTACCTGCTGGTTGCACTAAGCTAAGTTGAAGAACTCTGATTTCAAGTATGGTCAGTCCTGCAGAGTAGCCTATAAACATCTTACTAGCTTCTACTAATAGCAAAGGACTTATTACAGTTATTGAGACTGCCTCTTCATTCACCATTTGCAACTAGATACAGAACCTGATTAAGAACATTCTTTTACTACAATGCCAAGGTTTATAGACATGCGCCTACCTGGTCTTTACCAAAGACAGATCCATTTCCAATACTGTACAACAGTGAATATGCAATCTGACCAGCTGCTCCAGTCACAAGGACTCTGATTGGTTCAGACTGTAATGAAAAAGAGCCAGTCACAGCTTATTAAAGTGTTAGTTTAATAAGGCAAAACATGCTTTAAAAGGGAGTATGAGACCTGCAAGTCTCTTCCTAGCTTAGTAGAAAGCTAACCTCTAGGCTTGTTTTCAGGAAAGACAGAATGGACAAATGAACTATGCAACTTACCAAGTGTGCCCTTCGTCGGCACACTTATGAAGCATTAACTTTTACTCAACAGAAGCAAAAACCACAAAACTGAATTTACTTACGCAACTGTGTCCATCTTTGGGGGACATTTTGCCAAAAACTAGGCCCACAAGGTCATATCCATATTATGAGATGATATAAACCCAGGCAGGTCAGAGGAGCCTCAAAGATCTTTATCATGCAAATCCTGACTCCCACCTCATCAGAATCCTGCACACTAGGAAAAGGTGTAGCAGTGACTAAAACCTTTCCCTTTAAACCAAAAAGGTTTAATGAAACAATTCTGCTTTGACTTAACTACCCAAAGAGCAAAAACAACCCTGCATTTACTTAGAAGCAGGGTCTCCCTATGTAGATCAGGCTAGCCTAAAACTCACAGTGATCCACCTGCCTCTACCCCCGAGTGCTGACATTAAAGGTGTGCATTACAATGCTCAGTGTTAAGCCTTTATTTTAAAAGTTATATTTGTTTAAAATATATGAGATGGGAGTATACGCGACACAGCATGCTGTGATGGTTGGATTTTTTCCTTCCCTTGTGTGGGTCTTGGGGATTGAACTCAGGCTGTAAGACCTGGCAGCAGATTCCCTTTACCCACTGAGCCATCTTGCTGGTCCAAGCCTTTAATTTTTTTTTTCAAGTAGAAAATTATTAACATCTGGAATATAATAAATTTTAGTATTAAATATTGTACTAAATCAGCAATAGCTGACAATCTGATTCCAAGGGAAAAGTATCTTTTAAAAGGAGGAAGAGAAACCATAGAAAAAGTATAATAGTTATATAATAGGAAAAAAGCAGCTTTACAGTCTAAGAGACTCTGAATAAAAGAAGACACACAGACAAAAATAACAACTGTATTCAAAATGAGGGCTGAGTACTGGAAAAAGTTTAAATTAAGCTCAGTGAATTTATAGGCTAGGATGAAGAGAAAGTGTCCCTTCCCTGACGATGCTGGGCACTGTGCTTGCACTCTGTGTCACCCTGGTCCCTCCCTGCATGAAGAAATGACCCGCTAAATTGACGGGCATAGAAACACTTCATCTCTCTTTTTTTAGAACGGTCTCTTCTAGGTGAGTCATCCGTCTGAGACTGGAAGATGGGTGGCCTGAAGTCAGCAGCACTCAGTGACTTGGTCCCCACAGACGGCAAAAAAGAAAATTCAGGAAATAAGTATTAATTGTTACAAAGAAATAAATTTGACCATAGTAGATTTTACTTGCAATTCTTCCTCAAAAACATGCCCAGGATAGGAGTAGGAAAATATATCAAAGATAAAACCTCAGAAAGCTATGGAGAAAAATTCTCCTTGATCTCTGGATCTCTCCCCTGTTTCCGTATCTCTAGATATATTAAACTTAATATCTACATAAACCAATTTCAATAAAAATATATACCTATATTAATAAATATGTACTTAATAAAACATGTATCTATGTCCAAAATAAACTCTATGTATGAATAGCACTCATTATCCTATATGGTTACTTTCTGCTATACACAGCTTTACGATATATGTTCTAATATATCATTATTAGGAGCCAATACTATTATAGACCTGTATATATATTTCATCTTGTCATCTTTCCTTTTGAAGTTGAGAAATGAGAAGGGAGAAGCTGTTTCCCTCTTCTGGGAGCTTTGCCTATTTCATCTTCCTGAATTCAATCCACTGCTATATCTCAACTGATAGATAAAAACAGGTGCACAGCTAGAACTCAAGTACTTGCTTAAGAAATAGCTGGATCATGTAAATAAAGACTGAAATGTACACAATTGGAAGCAAATTGAATGTACTTTAAAAAAATGAAGATACTTTATACATGTACACGTGTATTGAGAAGACTGGAAACTGAGGGGCCATATTTCAGCTGTACTAAGGAAAACTATGTCACAATTTTGAAATATTTTTATTACATTTATTTGAGTGTGTCGGTGGGAGAACACCATGGACATTGCCTCTGAGATTCCTACATCCTGCAGTTATATATTTCCATGTCTGTCACTCAGCTAGACTGTGATGTTCCCTTGAGAGCAATTTGCCTTTGATTAAAATTTGCACTCTTCATACAGGTTTCAACATATATTTACTGAATGAATAATGTAAAGGTAAAGCTTAAGGGTAAGCATAAAGAAAAGATAAAACAAAAACAAAACCACACTGATATCTAGGCATGGTGGCACATGCCTGCAATCCTAGGGCTGGGAGGTGAACATGAAGGTCAGGAGTTCCAAGAGGCCAGCATGGGTTACATGAAACCCTGTTTCAAAAACAAACAACCAAAGATCATCAGCCCCTTCAAGATCATCACCACCAACCCCCACAAAAGATCACCACCACCAACCCCATCCCAAAAGATCATCACCACCAACCTCATCCCAAATTTGATTTGAACAGCATAAAGCAAACTGGGATAAGAAATGAGGGGGAGCTGGAAGGTGGTGGTGCATGCCTTTAAACCCGGTACCAGGGAGGGGGCTAGCCTAGTCTACAGAGAGAGAGAGAGTTCTAGAATAGCCAAGGCTACACATAAAAACTCTGTCTTGAAAACAAACAAAAACAAAGCAACCCTCCCCCCAAAAACAAAAAAACAAAGCAAAAAAAAAAAAAAAAAAAGAAAGAAAGAAAAAAGAAAAAGAAGGGAGAATGTGCCAATCACATCTATAAAGTTTAACCTTCCAAAAATTCTAGCTGATGGTTAGAACGGAGTAATGTAGCCATTTTTCAAAAATGAGTTCCCAGTATCACAGTCTGTAGTGAAGAGGCTGTGGCCAACTAATCAACAGTTAATTCTACTCCAGCAGGTTCCCTCTGTGTCTGAGCCATTCCATCATAAGGGCTGTCTTAGTATCTGCATGATGATGATGTAGGCAAAGGAAACCATCAGTTTGGTTCTTAGCGCTCTCCTGAGATACTGCAGTTGGAAAGTTGGGTAGGAGAGTCCTACTGACTTCCCACAATGCAACAGTACCAATGCAGGTTACTATTCTTTGCTCAGATATCTGGGCATTCTGCCAAAATCCAAAAAGGAATGGCTTCTCTTTTGGCAGGGCATTAATGACCTTCCTGAGGATATAGGCTGTCTTAAAAATGTGCTATTTAGTTGAAAAGCTTTAATTGTAGTTTTCCCCTTTGTTATTCCACAGAACAGCATTCCTTTTTTACTTTCTAGTTTACTGCAATACAAAAGAGAAGTGGTGTCATTCCCATCCCCCAGGTACTCTTAGGTCACTCCCTTATGGACAATGGCAAAGAGTTCATTTAAAAAATGCTTTTGATTGGCTTACAAAAAGACAGCTCTTTTCTTTCTGAGACAGAGTCTCCCTATGTAGCCCTGGCTGGCTGGAACTTGGTACATAGATCAGGCTGGTTTTGAAATCATAGAGCTCCGTGTGTCTCTGCCTCCCAAGAGATGCAATTTAAGGCATGCACCATCACACTGAGCAGAACTGACAGCTCTTTTCTAAATCAGTAATTTGCTCACATACTCTTGCCAGGACACAAGAAGGTTCTGAATCATGTGAGACTGCAACCTGACAGAACTCTTCTACCTGGACTATGCCATCTGGCACAGATGTGACCTTCTAGGGGTGAGGCTGGTTCTGTCTACTCTATAGGGAACGCATCAGGGGCCCTGGATCTCCATGACCTTGGGAAATCAATGACCTTGCCAGGCTGTTTTAAGATTAGATGAAATAATTTCCAAATCCCCTTTAAACTTCAGAATTCCAATATTCTGAAAGATGAGGAATAAAGCTATTAGATATTACACGCTGGCATTATGGGTTTATATTTTAACGAGTAACTTCAGCTACTGAAATTACAGAATGACTTGCTAAATGTGTGATACAGTCAAGGTAAAATGGGAAGAAGAGACCCAAATCTTGTGACCTTGAGAAATTCATATTCTGGGTCTCAAGAACTAAGTTTTAGTATTTTAATTGGGGCTTTGGTTAAGATGATTTTTTAAAGGTTTTCATCTAGATCTAAAATTCTAAAGTCTGAAGTTCTTGGGTAACCACCCCCATTTTATGACTAAAATCACTACAGTAGAAACCACTTAAGCCATAATTTAAATAACTACTTATGTGCCAAAATAACATTTACTGGGAATTAGTAGTTGTCCCTTTGGGGTCTCTTATAGAGATTGAGGGAGTTTTTGTCCCTGCTTTGAAACATGTCTTTTCGGGTTCTGTGAAATTTCCAATTCATCCAAATATTTTCTCATACTCCCCATCTTGAGATTAAAGGAGAAAAAGTATTTTCAAAATATAAATTCTAAAGTACTGTAGCAATTTCCAGTCTGGTGATAAATGTCACCTTCAAAGAGCACGCAGATTATTCCTACGTCAGAGTTCCTTCACCCCCCCCTCCCCCCCCCCCCCCAGCTGGGACAAGACAGGAAGATCCAGCGATCTAGAGCTTTCAACAAGATGGTTGCGCTACATTTGCAAGTAGGTATGCTGCAATACGTGACAGAATAGTAAAGAATATCCACACTAATTGTTTGACTAGCGATGCTAACGAGCTCTGGCATTACATAAGAAGATCAAGAATAGGTTTTCAGTAACATTTTTTTTTCCCCTTGAAATTAGATATGGCAGAAACATGTTTCCTGAAAACTGGGATCATAACCTGGAGCGCTACCTACCTCAACATCACAGGCCTACTCCTTCCAAGAGCTTAAGTGACAAAATAGAGGTTAGGACCCAATTCTTTCCCTCCCATCAAATCTCATCCCCGTCAAATCCTCAAACGTCCTTCGGAGAAAATTTTGTCCCTCAGCCATGCGTCAGGATCGAAACACGTCTCTCCAAGGACAACGACTTCTCTAGAGTCCTTTTAAGAACTCCCTGATAGATGCAACCTCCCTTCCAATTACTGGGTTACTGCGACAGTCTGCGAGGATGAGTCGGGTTTTGCAAACCGCGCGAAGGACAGCGCCTGGCATTACTGCTTCTCCAAAGCGCGTCAAGCGCAGGATGAAGCCGAGAGGCCGGAGCTGCTGCAGGATCCAGGAGCCCATACTCACCATTATTGAGAATTGCGTGGACGATTTGTGCACCTGCAAAGGCGGTCTCCAGGAGTCAGGTCACCTCTACCGCGGAACCGACTGTGGGAGTGAGCGCTGAGCTCGCCAGGAAAGGTTCGGCTGGATCTCTCCCGCACTTTCTGGGAAGTGTAGTTCATCCGGCGGGTCTCTGGCACCCATCTCCGTGTATTCCTGACAGTGAGAAACTACAGTTCCCGAAAGGCCCTCCTTTCTGCTCGCTTCGCGGACTGCAAAGTAGTCCCCGGGGCTGAGCCTCTGTGATTGGAGGACGTCCGTGAGCGGAGGGTTTGTGCTGAGGTTGAAACGCCTGACTGACGGGGCTCAGCAATTGGCGGGAGGGGAGGCGTTAACTCGAGGGAGGAGAAACGACCCCTGAGCGACAGCAGCCGCCGCGCCACCGAGGCTCTATCCTCCCCCAAGGCTAAACGAGGGAGGCTGAGACCTTACGTTGCGTAAAGGCCGCTCGACCCGGAAACAAACCTTTTAAAAACCCACTCTCTCAGGGGCGGGAGGAATCGACGCGTCCGGAAGAGCGGACAGCTTCACCGTTGCTAGGCGACAAGTCAGGCGCACCTGAGCGCTCTCGGGACCAAGACCCAGTGGAGCTGCGTCCCCACTCTGGAGGCAGGTGAGCTCGGCCCTGAGGGGTTTTCTCTTCATTTTGGATCCCGAACAGGGTGCGGCGCTGTCGCACGTTGCCTGAACCCGGGTCGGACCTAGCGGGCGGGTGTGGGCGACCTCCCGGGTCCCTTGTTAGTGTCGGGAGCGCGTGGATGCCACAGTGTTCACGAGAGAGGAGTGCTCTGCACCAGTGAGACTTTTCCAAAGTAAAGCCAGAAAGATTTGTTTGTGGAGTGAGCCCCTTCCTTATAGGAGCTTGTGGGACACGGATCTAACTTTCTCTGCCTTCCGTGAACATTGACACTTTTCACTCGTTCTCTTTTTGGAAACTGGTTGCGTTTTAAAACATCTTCATAAAGTTATGCCAAACTCGTATTTCCACGGGAGGCTGGGGGACACTGGTTGTTACAGGCAGAATGTCAGCGGCTAAAACAACGGAGGAGACTTTCAGTTAAAATGAAGGTTGCTAAGGGAACTGCTGTATCCTCCAATTTGTTTTGTGTGAATATTCCGAAAGACGTGGTGCTTTGGAGCGGATCAATGCATATGCTATTGGTCTAACTTCAGGATTTTCTGTCACTAGTAAGTGAATGCTGAGAGGCTTGACTTTTGTTTTTTTTGGAAGACTTACTATTTGGAGAAAGAAATATAATGCCTTAGAGTCTGTCTTAGAGTTTCTGTTTCTGCAATGAAACATCATGACCAAAAGCATGTGGAGGGAGGAAAAGGTTTATTAGACTTCCACTTCCACGCTGTAGTCCATCACTGAAGGAAGTCAGGATAGGAACTCAAACAGGGCAGGAACCTGGAGGTTATGACCTGATGCAGAGGCCACAGAGGGATACTGCTTACTGACTTGCTCCTCCTGGCTTGCTCAGTCTGATTTCTTATAGAACTGCCCCCCCCCACTACCAGCCCAGAGATGGCCCCACCCACAAGGGGCTCGGCCCTCCCCCATGGATCACTAATCAAAAAAATGCCCTACAGGCTTGCCTACAGCCTGCTATGAAAACATGCTTTCACTTGAGAGTACCTCCTAACTTCTGGTTCTAGCTAGTGTCAAGTTGACATAAAACTAACCAGCACAGGGTCCAATGCATGTAGGTTTCAATAGAAAGTACCATACTTGAATGACTCCTTGAATCACTTTGTTCCTTGGGTGCTTTTGTTCTTGAGCACTGATCTTTTTACATTGGGATGCTGCATCTGTCCCTGTCCACACTTAGCCGGTACATGGGTTGTATCTCTAAATGCTACCTCTGTCAGAGACTCTCAGATTCCAGGGCACGTGTGTATACTTGGTGTTTCCACTTAGTTTTCTAATGAGCATCAGTTCTGTTATTTTATGGTATTTCCTACGGAGCAACTATATGTGGAAGCATCTAGTTAGAGTCTCCGTTGTTGGTTGAGGGTGAGAATACAGGATTTCCAAGTGAAGAGGGAAAGGCCGGAACTGATTTCACGGGGACTGTGCTAGTAGATCTGCCATAGGAACTTAGGATAACAGGCTGAGACACTTGGTTAGGCTCTAGAGGTCAGAAGTGAGTAGGACATAATTACTGCCTTTTACGGATCACTGTAGCATGAAACAAACATTTGTAATTCCCAAAGGCAACACAGCAATCTGGTACCTGTTAAAAGGCTTATTCTGTACTTGGGGGGCTTTAATAAGGGGGTGCTGTCTGAGGACAAATGGGTGTTCCACTAGGCAGCTAGGATGAGGCGACAACTGCATTTATAGTGCCACAGTGTGCTGGTGAGTTTTCATCAATTTTACACAAACTAGAGTCACCTGGGAAGAGAGACACTCTGTTGAGGAATTGCTTCCATCAGCGTGGTCTGTGTACATCTTTGGGTTGTTTTCTTGGTTGCTGATTGTCTTAGTTAGGGTTACTATTGCTGTGATGAAACACCATAACCAAAAACAACTTGGGGAAAAAAGGCTTATTTGGCTTACGCTTCTACATCATTGTTCATTATTGAAGGAAGTCAGGACAGGAACTCAGAAAAGGAACCTGGAGGCAGGAGCTGATGGAGGAGTGCTATTTACTAGCTTGCTCCCTATGGTTTACTCATCCTTCTTTCTCATAGAATCCAGAACCACCAGCCCAGGGATGGCCCCACCTACAATGGCCCTCCCCATCAATCACTAACTAAGAAAATGTCCTATGGGCTTTCCTACAGCATGATCTTGTGGAGGCATTTTCTCAGTAGAGGTTCTGTCCTCTCTACTGATTCTAGCTTGAGTCAAGTGGATATAAAACTAGCCAGCACACTGATTGAAGTGACTAGTGCCATTCCTGGGCGATAGGCCTAGGCTGTGTGTGAAAGGTAGCTGAGTAAACCAGCAAGCAGTGTTCCATGGTCTTTGCTTCAGTTTCTGCCTTAACTTCCATTAATGATAGAGTATGATGTGGAAGAGTAAGTTGAAGTAAACCCTTTCCTCCCCCAAGTTGATTTGGTCAGTATTTTATCATAAAATTTTGTGGAAGAAAGTTATACTCAGAACAGAAACAGGGGTAGTATATCTTAAGGAACCGTTTCTTTTACCATTGGGCTTCCTATGGCATGAATAACTTATGAAATGCTGATGGACCAGGAAAGGACCTTGCAAAGACAAGAAAAAAAGCCCAATTTTGCCTCAAAATTTGTCTTTTATCCTGAAAGAATCCATGTTTACAGTCCTGATGTGTTTATCAGGTTCAGGTTGTACCAGTAATGGAGGGTGGAGAAAGAGCAGCCTACTAAGGCATTTGAATATTTTAATATGTGCTTCAGGTCTGTGGTGGTTTGAATGAAAATGGCCTCCATCATATGTTTGCATCGTGGTCCCCAGGTGGTAGAACTATTTGGGGAGGATTGGGGGTGGGTGGCCTTGTTGGAGGAGTTGTGTCATAGGGGAGAGCTTTGAAGTTTCAAAAGCGTCCAGCTATCCCCAGTGCACTCTGCCTCCTGTTGGAGGTTTGAGACGTGCGTTCTCAGCTGCTCTGCTGCTGTCCTTCACTTTGCCGTCATGGACTCCTACCCTCTGGAGCCATAAGCCCAGTTAACACTTGGTTTGTAGGTTGTCTTGATTGTGGCGTTTTGGTACAGCAATACGATAGTAACTCCTACAAGGTCTGTATTCATATATGATTTTTATGACTTATAATAACTTACCTAGGTTGGTGTTGCTATAACACAATCAATGAATTAAGCAACAAACATTTTTTTTCTCCTAATTTTTGGGGCCTGGAAAGTGCAAGATCGTAGTATCAGCAAATTTGGTTATTTGTTCATAGATAGATGTATTTTCTTTACCTTTTTCATATGTGACTCTTTATGGAAGAAACAGCCAATCCACAGTGCTGTATTTTATCTTGAGATACTTTGTATGAGCTTGTCTTTTTTCTAAGTTCTTGGTATTAAACATTCTTTGCAAGTTAAACTTGATAGTAATTCTCATTCCTGTGGAAGGAGGGGGAAATGTTACTGGAACTGGCTCCTATGCTAGGCCATAACCGATAAGACTGAACTGAGTCACTTATGCAGAATTGCATAATCTGACTGAAACGTCCGGGAAGCCAATAAATTCCCCCTGGAAGAATTTTTTTCTGCCGAGAGTGGTTAATGAAGTAGACCCATGTTACTCCTGTCAGCCTTCCTAAACAAATAACAAACACCAAAAAATGTCCCCAACCTTATGTTCACCAGTCAGCTTTCAAAAATTACTTTTATTTTTGGATTATATTAGCATCTTTTCCCCTTTCCTTTCCTCCCTCCAAACCCTCCACATACTCCCCCCTTGCTCGATCTTATTTTCTGTTCTGTTTCCTTGCTCCTACTTTGAAAAACCTATTATTCTGTCATTGCTCAGTGGGAACTCTCATTTTATTTTGTAGGATAGATTCTGCCCAGATTCTTGAATTACAAATAAAACCCAATTTAACCTGTAACTAAATTGCTGTAATTTTGGCTGTCATCTTTAACCTTCACATCCATGTGTTAGTTCTTCATATCCCACAGCTGTTTCTCCCATAGCCTCCCTTCTTTGCCTGAGCCCAGGCTTCTTACTAGCCAACATCCAGTTCTCCTCACAGTTCTCATTTTAGATTCTTTTTTTGTCTTAAGTCTTTTTCTTATTTTTTCCTCCTGTGTATGTGTGTGTGGTTTGCATCTGTTGAGTACACATGTGTCTGCAGACACTCTTGTGTGTGTGTATGGATGTGCACGTAGTTAGAGGCCCAAGATTGACTTAGGAGTCTTCTTGATCTCTCTCCACCTTATTCACTTGAGCAGGGTCTCCCACTGAACCCTCTCTCACCTATGCGGCTGGTCTAGAAGCACTTGCTTCTGGGATCTCCTCTGTTTGCCTTATACTGCTGGAATTCCAGGTAAGCCACCATGCCCCCCCCCCCCCCCCCGGAGTTTATGTGGATCCAGATTCCTGTCTGCATGCATATACAGCAAGTGCTTAACATTGAGCCATCTGCCAGCCCTGGCTTAATGTTTTAAAACAATGAACATGACTGTATCTGTTTTGATATATATATTTCTGGGAAAATGATAGATGAGTTTATGTTTAGATATCAGTATTTTTACATGAAAAATTAATTAAGAGTGTATAAATCAAGTATATTTTTTTTACAGTATTTTGTGTTAGTAGGTGGAAAGGAGAAGTATGAACTGATTTATTATTAATAATTCATGTGATTTTATAACTACAAAATATATCCACATGTACAAGAATAAGTACAAGCACATTTTACCCATGAGGCATCCTAGGGCTCACAAGATCTTTTATAGTATAAAATTATTTATCCTCATACTGATTTTATTTGTAGCATATGTGAAATTGGCATACATTTTAGGTTTTTTTAAATGCAAAATCAAACTTTTAAGCCTTTTGTATTGTTCTGTTTTTGTTGTTATTGTTGTTTGAAACAAGATCTCAAACTAGAATTCACTATATAGTTCAGGATGGCCTTGAACTCACAGCAGTCCTCTTTCCGTAGCCTCCTGAGTACTAGGGTTACAGGTGTGAGACACTGCACTCAGCTGGAACTGTTGAACTTTTATGTAATTATTTTGTTGTAATCTGATTTCCTCTTACTGAAAGTAGCTGAGTGATGGTTAGACAGTAACAGAAAGAAACCCTTGCTGCTGTTGGCCGAATTAGCTGCGTTTTTACAGATCTGTACTTTGCTACCGCAGCCATGTATAACACAGGCATGATAATACAGCGTAGTAGAGTATGAATAAAAATAGAATCATTTACAAAGAAAGGTTAACGTTTGTGAGATAAATCAGAAACTGAGTATTATAAATATTTTTTAAATGAAAGAGTATACAGGCCTAAATAGTGACTTAGCTAAAAGGAAGTTTGACATATCCTTTTTTAAACATAAGAATAATGTGATTAATCTTGGAAATCCTTTAGTTTAGATGAGATGCAGAACATTTTTAAAAGTAGAAAGTCTTTCTAAAATGGATGTGTAGCATTTTAAAAACAATTATCACATTTAATTCAGCATGTCTAAAGCATAGTTAAACCTCAGATCAAACTTAGTCAAGGCAAAAATAAAAACCCTTATAATTGAACTTAAAATTATAACCACATTGAGAACTACTTTATTGCTATTTCATTTGTACACACAGTTTATATACATCCCATAGCACACATGTACAGACACCCACCCCACACTCTCATACAAGGAAACCCTGCCTGTTTGCATGTCCTGCTGTGTAGACTGTGCTGCCCTCTGTGTCCTGCCAGCTCCGCTGACTGCTGCTGAAGCGGCTCACCTGCAGAGACTGGACCAGCGTTTTCAGGAGTACTCAAGTACAGAAGGTTTTAACAGTCATGTGACCTTCATGGAATCAAGTTGCTGTTAGTGGACAAAAGGAAGAACTCAGTGGAGTTAGTAGCTAGGTCATTCTTTTTATGAAAAAAATGTTTACTACATTTGTATTTGTTGCCTATGCTTGTGTGTGTGTGTGTGTGTGTGTGTGTGTGTGTGTGTGTGTGTGATTGTGCATGTATGCAGGTGTGTCACAGCATGCACATGAAGGTCAGAGGACAATTTGTGGGAGTTGGTTTTACTCCTTCCACGATAAGGGTCTCAGGGATTCAATTCAAGTTGTCAGGCTTTGGGGAAAGTGCTTTTACCCACTAAACTGTCAGTCTCCCTACGTTCTTTTTTAATTTTAGGTGAAACAGGAGAAAACAATCCACCAGGATTCTTTTTGACAATTACATTTTTTTTCTGGGCATATCAGCAATCTAATCTTAAATTTTTTCATTTAATTGGAAGAAGTGAAAATTAATTAGTTTTTATTCTACTTAGCCATGTGACCTTGAATGCACTTCTTGGTCTCTGTAAGCCTTAGTTTGCTTGGTATGATAACACAGAATGACCATTAGGTCTGGAAACAAAATGGAGCAATTGTTCTTCCATAGATACCCACTTAAATCAAGTGATGTAGATGATGCTTCTAAGTCCTGCTTTTAAGAGTAGAACTCTGAAAATAACTTATATATCCAGAATTAATACAGAAGGCTGGTCACTTTTAATCCCAGCACTCAGGAGGCTGACAAAGTTGGAAGCCAGCCAGGGCTACATAGTGATACCCTGTCTCAGATAAATAAAAAATGAAAAATGTGTAGGAAGTCAATGGACTACAGAATGTATATTCATATGGATAAACATTAAAATGCAACATTGAATGAAAAATTTGCATTATTTATGATCCTATTTTTATAAAAAAATTGTATAAATGCTATGGTTTGGACATATTGTACTACCAAAAGTTGATATGTTGGAGACTGGTTGTCAGTGCAAGCGAGGTGCTGAGGACTCCTTTAAGAGGTGGGGACCATGGTAGGTCCTTAGGCCATAAGGCCATTGCCTTCAGAAGGGATTAATACCCATCTCTCAGGAGAAGTCAGGTCTCTCGGACTGGATTTGTCACTGTGATATTGTTGAGTTGTACAAGAGAACTATGGCGTTTGGCTTCTAGTGCATGCATTTGTGCTATAATCCCCAAAGAGACAACCCTAAATGTTATCATCTTGGATGTCATAAAAGATCAAAGTCCTTAGGCTCTAAAATCTTTGAGCATAATGCTGAAAAAAAAAATAGCAATAGTAGTTACTCTAAGACTTTTACATTTCTAGGAGAATTGTTTGAGAAACATAAAAATACAACAAAACCCTCATAGGCCATGTTTCACAATGATAGCCCACATATTTTCACAAGCACAAACTCCCAAGTATTCTAAAGACAGTCATGTCTTTAGATATGACACTGGTAAGCAGAAAAGTTATATTCATAAATAGGCCACAAGCCGAAGTGTGTAAATATACATCACTATGTGGGTAATGCTATCCAGCTTTGCAATGCAGTCATCTGAAACCTAACATGTTTGATAAAATCATTGAGAAAAACCACAACAGGCTATTAAGATGCTTCAGTGGGTAGAGACACTTGCTGTATAAGCCTCATGACCCGAGTTTGATCCCTGTGGAAGAAGAGAACTGACTCTGAAGTGTAGCCCTCTGACTTCCATATGTGTATTAATATTTCATACATTCAGAGCTCTCTTCTTCTTTACTTAAAAAACAGTCCAGAACACATCCTCACTGCATCTGTAGCCACTAAAGAACCAATGCCTTGACAGATGTCACCTTTCGTAATGCAGACACATGAAGGAGATGTTGCTTCATTTATTTGAGAGGTTTCAGCATTCACATACACACACTCAAACCTGCACTCTTTCAAGTAAACCAAATTTGCAAAATGTGTGTTGGATGAATTAGAACTCTTTTAAAAAATTTTTTTCAACCATTTGTATTTGCACTCTTGGAATTTATACAAAGATGAGTTACATCGTATAGCAGATGGTAGAAAATAATGCCGGCATGGTAGTATTGTGGTACATAATATGGTTGCAATAAGTGATTCCAATTCACTTATAAAGCAAATTTATTGGCCCGCCATTTGGGAGATCAAATATTGTTATTAAGGATAAAGTGTAGAAAGAGCAGAGAGTGTCCATTGTTCTTCATGGAAATTGCAGTCTTGTGGAAAGTAAAGAGAGATAGTCATAAATGCATCATTACAATCTGTAAGCACCATGAGGGAGTTCAGATTGTAATATAATGGTAAGGTAAAAGGTCTACACATTACAATATTGGTCAACTGCTTTTATAAATTGATAGCTCTTAGATTTTCTTCACCTTTTATTTTAATAACTTGACATTGGTGTACATAGTAGGTATTAGTTATTTAAGTCTCTTATGCCATTTGGAGAATATTTGAACAGGCCTTTTCTAAGGTTTTATCTTACAACAATGGAAAAAAATGTTCAGATAAATTACTGTGGTGCCAACTGTAGCCCTTAAATACACAGCCCTAAGTATAACCCTCCCCCAGAGTAGGAATTGTGGATTTCAAGATTTAGTTTTCCATGATTTCAACAATTAGAAGTTTAATATTTTCAGATTGTGATTTGGGGGAGTTTAGACTTTAAAGATTTTGACCCTTTGGGATTTCAAGTTGTGACTTCGGCATTTGAATTGTCTTTGGAATTATGATTTGTACTGCTTTCACACATGCCACGTGGCTGTTATTGTTAGGACATGTCACAGAGATATCCCCAAACGTGGTCACCTAATCTTGGACTTTCAGCCTCCAAAGCTATGAGCTAAAGTAAGCTCTTTCTCAAGTAACCAACCTCAGGTATTTTGTTATAGCAAAACAGTAGACTAAGGCTGTAGTGATTACTCTTACTCAAGATTTTGTCCACATCTTATAAACTAGTAAGGAAGGTCAGAGGAATGAGTAATTAAGAATTGAGGATGTTGGTTGTTGATTGAGAGAAAAAAGTTACTGGGGTCTTCAAACTGTTATTCATTTGTTTCTGTAAGATGCACTGAGTATGAGGATATTTTCAAAAACATTTACTGACTTTTAAAGATTTATTTTATTTTGAATTATGTATGTGTGTCTTCTGTGTGGGTATATGATTGTTTTTTCGTGGGCCTTATGGTTGTCTCATGAGCTGTTAGTACTTAGCTGAATCCTTAAGGGGAGCCCTCAGGAATTCTTTGTAGCTTGCTCTCTACCTGGGCCCTCTCCAGAGACAACAACCTTGTCCTCCCGGGTTTGAGCTCTGTCTCTTCAGCTCAGCTTGCTGGGCTGCCTCTGTTTACCCCTCTGTGTCCTGAAGCTTTCCTTTTACAAGGCAGCTGGATATGGCTGTGGCCTCTTATTTTCTCCTTTTTGGGGAACAGGAATATTCTTTCTTTTATGCCTCACATTCTCCTTTATCTTGGAAGTATGTAGAATTTACTGAAAAATAGTAAAAAGCACTTTTCAGTTCCCTTTCAACCAGATTTACTAATAGTTAACAAATCCTGTCACATTTACTTTTTCACACACTGCCCACCACTGCACCCCGCCCCCCGCCCCGCCAGACATTATTCTTGAGAGTAACTTGCAGACATCATGCCCTGTATAAACTTAGTGTGTGTTTTCTAAGCACAAGGAATCTTTCATATCACCATCAGATAGTTATAAAATTCAGGAAATTTGGACTTGATGGATACCATTGTTTCATATTGTTTCCCTTTCTGTGATAAAGTGTCTGACAGGAAACAACTCAAGGAAAGAAGAGCTGATCTTGGCTACAGTTTGGAGTCTATTGTGGTAAAGAAGGATGGTGGCAGACATGACCCTGCTGGTCATAAGGCATCCTCAGAAGTAGAGTGAGATGGATGCTGGTGTTGTCTCGCTTTCTCCTTTTAAGTCCGTCTCCAGTTGCATCCTATGGAATGTTGCCCTTCCTGTCCCAACCTAATCTATAAAACCTCACATTTGTCTGCTATGTGAGTCTAGATTCTGTCAGGTTGACAGGCAGTATTAACCATCACATATACTCCCATGTTCACATTTTGACAGTTTTTTCAATGTTTCTTAACGTCCTCTTGGATATAGGATCATCCTATAATTTATTGAATTATTAATAGTCAGTTGTCTTTAATTGCCTATAATTTGTAACAGCCCCCTGTCTTTCATGATGCTAATACTGATATTTAAGTTGGTTTTATAGTATGACTTTTAATTTTTTTAAATTGAAAATAGATTCTTTTCTCATACAATACATCCTGATTATAGTTTCCCCTCCCTCTACTCCTCCCAGTTCCTTCCCACCTGCCTTCCCCTTTGATCCACTCCCTTTCTGTTTCTTATTAGAAAAGAACAGGCTGGGGCTGGAGAGATGGCTCAGAGGTTAAGAGCACTGCCTGTTCTTCCAGAGGTCCTGAGTTCAATTCCCAGCAACCACATGGTGGCTCACAACCATCTATAATGTGATCTGGTGCCCTCTTCTGGCGTGCAGGCATGCATGCAGATAGAACACTGTATACATAAATAAATAAATCTTTAAAAAAAAAAAAAAAAGAAAAGAACAGGCTTCTAAGAGATAACAACCAAACATGACAAAATAAAATTTAATGAGATGAAGCAAAAACTATCATAATGAAGTTGAACATGGCAACCCAACAGGAGGAAAAGAGTCCCAAGAGTAGGCAAAAGAGTTGGAGACCCACTCATTCTCATAGTCCCATAAAAATACTAAGTTAACAGCTATAGTATATCCACAGAGGACCTGGTGTGTAGACTCATGTAGGCTCTGTGCTTGCTGTTTCGGTCTCTGTGAGCTCATGTGAGCCTTGCTTAGTTGATTCAGAGGGCCTTGTTCTCCTGGTGTCCTCCATACAGTCTTTTCACCTCCTTTTCCACAGGGTTCCCTAAGCTCTGAGGGAAGATATTTGATGGAGACCTGCCATTTAGACTCTCCCTCAATGTCATGTCTGGCTGTGGATCTCTGTATCTGTCCCCATCTGCTGCTGGAGGAAGCTTCTCTGATGATGACTGGAAATGGTACTGATCTATGAGTATAGCAGAATATCATTAGGAGTCATTGAGGTGTTTTTTTGTTTTTTTTTTTAAACCAGTCATGTTTGGTCTCTGGCCTATCTAGTCTCTGGTTCTTGGCTACCCCAGCAGTATGTGATATAAATTCCTTTTTGTAGAATGGGCCTTAAGTCAAAGCAGACATTGGTTGGCTACTCCAAAAAGTCCTGTACTGCCATTGCCCTAGCATATTTTGCAGGCAGGGTTGGTGTCCACATTTTTCTTTTGGTAGCCAACAGAATACTTTCCCACATCAAAGAGACTAGAATGTAGGGGTGAAGGCTCCATGTAGGCACTAGCTTGAATTTTTCGTGCTCAATGAGTTGTGTGGATGTTGTCCTTGGCAATCCACCCCACCTCCATCAGTTTGTGGAGACCCATTGTCTTAGCACCAGACAATGTTTGGTGATATCTATGGGACCTCTTGGACTAAAGCTCAATTGAATGCAACCCAGGCCAGCCACTGGAATCTTTGCCTGGCATCAGAGATGGCTGGTTGAGATTCCATATGCCCCATTCCTGGGAATCCTCATTAGGATCATCTTCATAGATTCCAGGAAGTTTCAACTGCACTAGGTTTCTACTCCATCTCCCAAAGCCCCCTAGCAACCTCTTACCCCATCCCCCTCACCTGACTCCCCCACTCTCATCCTCATCTTTCACAGTCTGCCTTTAAAGTCTATTCTATTTGCCCCTCCTAGGGAAATGCTTGTATCCCCCACTAGACCCCTCTACCTAACCTCTCCAGATCTATGAATTATATCTTGTTATCATGTACTTAACTTAATAACAAATACATGCCATATTTATTTTCTGTGTTTGGATTACCTCACTCAAGATGTTTTTTTTCTAGTTCCATCCATTTGCCTGCAAATTTCATGACATCATTTTTTTTTAAACAGCTGGATAATACTTCATTGTGTACCACATTTTCTTTATTCTTCTGTTGAGGGAATCTAGGTTGTTTCGAGTTTCTGGCTATTATAAGTAAAGCTCCAGTGAACATGCTTAAGCAGGTGTCCTTGTGGTAGGGTCAAGTGTTCTTTGGGTTTATGCCCAAGAGTGGTGTAGCTGGATCTTAAGGTAGATTGATTCCTATCCCTCTGAGGAAACACCATACTGATTTCTTTAATGGCTGTACAAGTTTGCACTTCCACCAGCAATGGAGGAGTGTTCCCCTTGTTCCAGATCCTTGCCAGCATGAGCTGTCACTTGTGTTATTGATCTAAGCCATTCTGACAGGTATAAGATGGAATTTCAAAGTAGTTTTGATTTGCATTTCCCTGATGGCTAAGGATATTGGACATTTCTTTAAGTGTTTCTCAGCCATTTGAGATTCCTCTATTGAGAATTCTCTGTAGCATGAATCTTAAAAGGTCTTATTAATAAAAACAAACCTGGAGCCAGATATTGGGGTGAATGCGGAAAGATCAGAGAAACAGAACAAGCCACATCCAACCTCACCTTGCCAATTCCTCAGCTGATCTTATTTCCTCAGACTGGAAGCATCTGAGTCCTCATCCGAATGGATCTCAGCTGAACTGCTGCTAAAAAGCCTAAAGTTTAAAAGCTCTAGTTCCTGGTTTTCACGCCTTATATACCTTTCTGCTTCCTGCCATCACTTCCTGGGATTAAAGGTGTGTGCTCAGTTTCCAGTGTGGCCTTGAAATCACAGAGATCCAGATGGATATCTGCCTCGGAATGCTAGGATTAAAGGCGTGTGCCTAACTGCCTAACTTCTATGTTTAATATTGTGGCTGTTCTGTTCTCTGACCCCCAGATAAGTTTATTGGGGTGCACAATATATCAACCACAATTCTCAGTTTAGATCTGTACCCCATTTCTAAAAATTGGATTACTTGGTTTTTTGATATCTAGTTTCTTGAGTTCTTTATGTTTTTGGATATTAGTCCTCCATCAGATGTGGAGTTGCTAAAAATCTTTTCCCATTCTGTAGACTGCTACTTTGCTTTGTTCTGTTGATGGTGTCCTTTGCCTTACAAAAGCTTTTCAGTTTCATGAGGTTCCATTATTAATTGTTGATCTTAGTGCCAGTGCTATGAGTGTTCTGTTCAGAAAATCGTCTCCTGTGTCAATGAGTTCAGAGCTATTCCCCATTTCCTCTTTTACCAAGTTCTGTGTATCTGTTTTATGTTGAGATCTTTGATTTGTTTGGAGCTGAGTTTTGTTTAGGGTGATAAATACGGATCTATTTTCATTCTTTTATCTGCAGCCATCCAGTTTGATCAGCACTATTTGCTGAAGATGCTCTTTTCCTTCCAGTGTGTACTTCTGGCTTCTTTATTAAAATAATTAGGTATCCATATGTTTGGATTTATGTCTGGGTCTTCAGTTTGATTCCATTGATCAACGTGTCTGTTTTTATGCCAATACCATGTGGTTTTTGTTATTATAGCTCTATAGTACAACTTGAAATCAGAAATGGTGAGACCTCTGGCAGGGTTTTTTTTTGTTGTTGTTGTTCAGGATTGTTTTGGCTATTCTAGGGTTTTTGTTTTTCTATATAAAGTTGAGAATTACCCTGTTGTTGTTGTTTTTGCTCTTTTTGGAGACCTGCCACCCAGCTCCCAAATAAATCACACATGGAAGCTTATTAATA
The DNA here is from genome assembly GCF_949786415.1 of Peromyscus eremicus. Taxonomy (NCBI): domain Eukaryota; kingdom Metazoa; phylum Chordata; class Mammalia; order Rodentia; family Cricetidae; genus Peromyscus; species Peromyscus eremicus. The sequence continues at coordinate 9,893,383 of NC_081426.1, read as the reverse complement.
TTTATAAATTCCTGGCCTTAGCTTGGCTTGTTTCTTTCTTTTTTTTCATTTTTTCTTTATTAAGAAATTTTCTACTCACTCCACATACTATCCACAACCCCCCTCCCACTCCCAGCCCTCTTTCCCAAGCCACCCCACAACCCCACATCCTCCAAATCAAGGTCTCTCATGGGGAGTCAGCAGAGCCCAGCACACTGAGCCTAGGCAGGTCCAAGCCCCTTCCCACTGCACCAAGACTGTGCAGTGTGTCACACCACAGGCACCGTATTTCAGAAGCCTGCCCATAGACCAGGGACAGATCCCGATCCCCCTGCTTTGCTGTCCCCCAAACAGTTTGAGCCAAACAACCGTCTTCCATATCCAGAGGGCCTAGTCTAGTCCCATGGGGGCTCCACAGCCACCAGTCCACAGTTCATGGGCTTCGTCTAGTGTGGCCGGTCATCTCTGCACATCCTCCCATCATGATCTCGATGTCCCTCACCTGCAGTATCTCTCCTCTCTCTCATCAATTGGATTCCTGGAGCTCAGTCTGGTGCCTGGCCGTGGATCTCTGTATCTGCCTCCATCTGTCACTGGACAAAGGCTCTATGATGACAGCTAGGGTGGTCACCAGAGTAGACCAGTCCAGGCACCCTCTGGACCACTGCCAGCAGACCAAGGTGGGGTCAACCTTGTGGATTCCTGAGAGCCTCCCCAGCACCCTGCCTCTTCCTATTCCCATGATGTCCTCATCTATCATGATATCTTCCTCCCTGCCCTCCCACTCTGTCCCTGTTCCAGCTTGACCCTCCCATTTCCCTATGTTCTCTTCCCCACTCCTCGCCCTCTGCCACCCCCCCCCCCCCAATTCACTCATGTAGATCTCATCCACTTCTCCTTCACAGGATCATCCATGTGTCCCTCCTAGGGTCTTTTCCCGTTAGCTAGCCTCTCTGGAGTTGTGGGTTGCAGTCTGGCCATCCCTTCCCTCCCATTTAGTATCCACTTATGAGTGAGTACATACTATGTTTGTCCTTCTGAGTCTGGGTTACCTCACTCAAGATGGTATTTTCTAGGTCCATCCATTTGCCTGCAGATTTCATGATATCATTGTTTTTTACTGCTGAGTAGTACTCCATTGTGTATATGTGCCATATTTTCTTTATCCATTCTTCAGTTGAGGGGCATTTGGGTTGTTTCCAGGTTCTTGCTATTATGAATAATGCTGATATGAACATAGTTGAGCATGTGTCCTTGTGGTAAGATTGAGCATTCCTTGGGTATATGCCCAAGAGTGGTATAACTGGGTCTTGAGGAAGACTTATTCCCAATTTTCTGAGAAACTGCCATACTGATTTCCAGAGTGGCTGTACAAGTTTGCATTCCCACCAACAGTGGAGGAGTGTTCCCCTTTCTCCACATCCTCTCCAACATAAGCTGTCTTCAGAGTTTTTGATCTTGCTTGGCTTGTTTCTTGTCAGCTTTTCTTAACTTTAAATTATCCCATCTACCTTTTGCCTCTCGGCTTTTTCCTTTCTCTTACTTCTGTGTATCTTATTGTTACTCTTATTCCTTGGCTGGCTGTTCAGTGGGTGGCTGGCCCCTGGCATCCCCCTCCCTTGTTCTCTTGCTGCTCCTTCTTCTCCTCCCAGATTTCTCCTTCTATTAATTCTTTCTGCCTGCCAGCCCTGCCTGTCCTTTCTCCTGCCTTGCTATTGGCTGTTAAGCTCTTTATTAGACCATCAAGTGTTTTAGACAGGCAAAGTAGCACATCTTCACAGAGTTAAACAAATGCAACATAAACAAAAGTAACATACCTTAAAATAATATTCCCTAATATTACCCTTTCAAGCTCTGTGAAGAATTGTGTTGGAATTTTTATGGGAATTGCCTTGAATCTGTAGATTGCTTTTGGTAGGATGGCCCTTTTTACTATGTTGATCCTACCAATCCATGAGCATGGGAGATCTTTCCATCTTCTGACATCATCTTCATTTTTTTTCTTCAAAGGCTTCAAGTTTTTACCATACAAGTCTTTTACTTGCTTGGTTAGTGTTACCCCAAAATATATTCATTATTTGAGGCTATTGTGAAAGGTACTGTTTTCTTGATTTCCTTCTTAGTCCATTGTTATTTGTATATAGAAGGGCTACTGATAATTTTGAGTTAATCTTGTATCCAGCCACTTCACTGCAAGGGTTTATCAGCTGTAGGAGTTCCCTGGTGGAATTTTTGGGGTCACTTATATATACTATCATATCATCTGCAAATGATGGTACGTTGACTTCTTCCTTTCTAAGTTGTTTTCCCTTTGATCCCCTTCAGTTGTCTTATTGCTCTAGCTAGAACTTCAAGTACTATATTGAATAGATACAAAGAGAGTGTACAGCCTCGTCTGATTTTAGTGGAATTCCTTTGAGTTTCCCTCCATTTAATTTGACGTTGGCTATAGGCTTGCTGTAAATTACCTTTATTATGTTTAGGTATGTCTCTTGTATTCCTAATCTCTCTAGGACTTTTATTCTTAGCGGTGTTTGATTTTTGTCGAAGGCCTTTTCTGTATCTAATGAGATGATCATGTTGTTTTTTTCTTTCAGTTTGTTTACATGGTAGATTATATTTACTGTGGTTTAGCTGGTGGGGGGGGCTGCTGGAGTTTGGGGCTGGGATATAGTGATGAGTGAGGAAAGGAGGTTGGGGAGGCTGAAGCTGGTGTCTGTTGCAGTGCTAGGGATGAATCTGGAGGTATTGGTTCTGGTGGAACAGAGAGAGAGGAGAAGGTCTGTGGGCAGCCCACCTGCTTTTCTGGGAGGCATGGCCTCCTTTAATTTTTTTGTGGGGGAGGGGGTTTGAGATAGGGTTTCTTTGTGTAGCCCAGGCTGTCTTGGAACTAGCTCTGTAGAGCAGGTTGGCCTTGAACTCAGAGATCTGCCTGCTTCTGCCTACCGAGTGCTGGGATTAAAGGCGCCACTTCAGTCCTTTAATTTGATTTTATTTGATGCTTCTTGTGATTATTTTCAGATCATATATTTTTGGCAATAAGATTTACATAAGTGGTTTTGTGGTCTTATCGGGATTTTTTAAAATCAATTTGTCATCCTTTGTTATATTAATTTCAATTGATTAAAGCATTGTTATCAAATTTCTTCCATATAAAATTGTATTTTTTCCTCAATAAAATAAAGATATAATCAGTGGGAACATATTTCAAGGCTCATTAATGTCATATTTCTCACCAAAATTTTACCTATTCACTGATACAATACAAAATAAGTGTTTTAACACCCATTGATGATTTTTGCCTCAGTTAGTTCTTACTATAGGTATGAGGCAGTTTTCCGAGTTCATTTCTTAGATAGCATTCCACTGTAAGTTTGCTTCCTCTTCTCACTGCCTTCCTGCCTGCCTCTGTCCCTCTCTCCTTCCCTCCCTGTCATTCACTTCTTCCCTTGCTCTTTCACTTCCTTTTTGCATTTCTTTCATCTGTCTGTCTGTTTATCTAATCTTCACTATGTAATTCACAGGATCTAATGGTTTCTTATTTAGTGAATTACATTAACAGATTAAGGATTTGTCTTTTTCTTTTTTCCGTGTGTGTGTGTGTGTGTGTGTGTGTGTGTGTGTGTGTGTGTGTGCTGGGACTTGAACCTAGGGCCTCATACAAGCTATGAAAGGGCTCACCACTGAGCTATATTCCTAGCGTGTTGTCTTTCTTTGAGTGAGAGTTCAATACTTTCTTTCTGATTTGGCATGAACGAAGAGGGAATGAGCTAACGATAACAATAGAAAGTGTTTTATTCCGCACTCTTGGTCTCTGGGGACAGAGTCCAGACATGCTTTGCTGTGGGAAGCTGAGCTGCAGGTTTGACTGCAGTGAGGATGACATACCTCAGTCACTGCCAGGCCTCAGGTGAGCCAGGGAAGCCAAACTGCTGAAGGGGAAAGTTGGCAGTTGTGCGAGCCTCATGAAACAGAACGGTAAACCGTTCTTGAATGTCGGAAATCAGCTGTGCGTCTGGGTTCCCCAACTGAACTGCCTTAGACGTTGACAGACCTTATTTTAGGGTTCCATCTGTAGAGTAATTCATCTTCTTGGAAAACTTTACTCCTTTTCCTGGTCTTACTGTGTCGGTATCAGCACTGCTGCTTAGGAAGGCCAGGTAAATCAGCACTGCTGACGTTTGAGCAAAGCTTCCCCTTCCTGATTTTTATACCAGTTGCCCATTTCCAGCTTCTCAGATACGTGTGCAGGACACAAGTGGAGAGAATTGTGATATTGAAAACATTGTAGGGGTTGATGTCTTATGACCTTAATCACAGCACTTAGGAGGCTGAGGCAGGCAGGTCTCTCTCTGTTCAAGGCTAGTCAGGTCTACATAACAAGTTCTAGGCTGGCCAAGGCTACATACACAATGAGCCCCTGTTTCCAAAAACAACAAAACAAAAAACCAAGCAAGCAAGAAGAAAACACAAAAACACATGTTATTCATTTTTGTGGACTGTCTTTTGGCTTTCCATGTAGTGGGATAGGTGGAGAGCAGTTTCTCCAAATGGCTACTATGGGTAGGGTTGGCGATATGTATGCATCTTGTTCCTCCTCTTACCAGAACCGTATCCTGGCAATATAGGATGAATGGTTTCCTTCCTGGGTATCTTTAGAAATTAATATTATGCTATTTATTTAACATTTGTTTAAATAATGATTATTCTGGGACAAGGATTTTCTGGAATTTAATACCTTATTCACTAAAATTATTGTGAAACCGTGACTATTAATTAAATCTACCTTATTAATTTAGTCTGATTAAGAGGTGTAAGTATATTTTAGTATTGTCTTTTTATGTTTATGTTAGTACAGCATTATTATTTACTGTTTTTCTTAAAAGAGATATTAATCACTTGTATGGAGATCTGTATAGACTGTAGACTATTTACAGTTAACATTTTTTAGAAGCCATTGTCAAACTTCCCACAACATATAATTTGCTTTTGAAAATTTCCTGCTTTGGAGATCATTTGTTTGTGTTCTTACTATTTTAATATGAATGAAATATTAATAATGAATTGTTTAAAGTACAGTATTCCAGTTAATTCCATGTATAATTAAAAAATTTAAATACATTAACATTTCACAACATAGTCTGTGATTGGGATTAGGAGTGTTTGTGTTTGCTGTTCAAATATTCACTGTAATATTTGATATTTGGATAAAATGCTGTTTTCATATCAAATATATTTGTTCAAAATTTTAGAGGATATAGACTAGGGTCTCAGACATTTTTTATTTAACATAAAATTATTTGTTTTCAATATTAAAAGTGAGAACAGTTTGGGGAATCTTTGTGGTTATGTGACTATTAGGTTTTCCGTGTTTGCCTCCTTTAATGATATGTTACTTTTCCTGTCATACATAAAACATTTCATCTCCAGGTTGTATAGCAAAGAGATGAAGGAAGAAAAGAGTGAGATGGGATGTCCTGGCAGTTCTGCTGTGGAGAATAGGAAGCTATCTGGTTTCCTCAAGCTCATTAGTGGGTGAGGGGAGAGGAGTGCTTTCACAGCTCACGTTTATGTTAAAGCACAGTACTTCCTTATCCAGTCTGTGAGAATGGTTTAGAGTGTGACATGGGAAGGGCTGCTTCACCGAAGCAGCTGTTTCCAGCAAGCCCAGGCCAGCCACACTGCTGGGAAGATGATGCACGCACACTCACTGAAGTTAAAGCCACTGTCAGGCAAGATTATGCTAGAGACATGAAGTCTGGGTTTTAGTGTCAGGAAATACCACTGTGGAAATTACTCTCCAGGTAGGATTAAATATAAAAATTCTAAACATGCATCTAAAATGATTTAAGTTACCAAGATAACTACGGCTAATTGCCAGAGGATTTTCAAAAAGCATTTGGTTATCATTATTTGAAAATAAGAATGGTTAAAATAGTGGAACTAACTTTGGGTACTGAAAGAATATGGTCTTTTTTGGCTGTAAAATTTGATTTTATTATTATGAGTTGATTATGAGAAAGTTATTAACTAGTAGATATTTAATCTATGTATGATATGTGGTATAATAAAAATACATATTTAAGTTTAGGGGTACACAGACCCTGAAATTCTTAAAATCTCCAAATGATGCATCTTTTTGCCTACTAATGAGAATATGGGGTGGATCCTGGATAGAAGTATTGGTTTCCAGGTAAATCAACTTTCTTGAAAGTTAGACTTTCAGCTACATTTGCCCCTACTATAGTGAGGGTAGAGGGTCTAAAAGTTGAGTTGATTTCCCATGACCAGTGATATAATCAACTAGGTCTAAAACCCAAAAGGACACAGAGAACTTTACATAGATGAATATGTCAAGGTTCCTGGAAAGTAGCTTATCCAGAGGGAGCATGGATGCTTCACATTGACTGTGCATCTTCCACTTGACTGTTTATCAGTGTCCTTTGTAAAATTCTTTGCAAGATAACTAAAAAGGGCCGGGCGGTGGTGGCGCACGCCTTTAATCCCAGCACTTGGGAGGCAGGGCCAGGCGGATCTCTGTGAGTTCGAGGCCAGCCTGGGCTACCGAGTGAGTTCCAGGAAAGGCGCAAAGCTACACAGAGAAACCCTGTCTCGAAAAACCAAAAAAAAAAAAAAAAAAAAAAAAAAACCTAAAAAGGAAAAAGGTATGGCAGCCTCACTTTATAGCTGATTGGGCAGAGATATAGGTAACTGATCCATGTCTCTAAAATAAAACACGTCTTCTGTGGGTCTCACAGCCTCAAGAACATGCTAAAAGACTTAACCCTCTCTTCAAACAAAACAAAAAGACATATTATTCTATTTATGACAGGGAGACATGGCCCAGGACTGCTTCCTATGGGACCACCACCCAGTCAAAGCTAAATTCTTAACTATGCTGCAGAAAAGAACTTGAGGATGGGTGGAGAGAAGCAAAGTTAACAAGTTAGTCAAGCAGAGATAAGAACTAGTATGTACTTTTTTAAAGTGTGAAGTGGAGGAGGGTGGAAGGAGGAGGAGAAAAGAGAAGATACAAGACATGAGTGTAGCTTCTCCAGAGAGAGTTGTATTAGGTATCTGTGTTAGTTTCTTGTCAGCTTGAACAAGCTAGAGTCGTTTGGGAACAAGGAACCTCAATTTAGATTGGCCTGGCAAGTCTGTGGGGGCATTTTCTTGATTAATGATTGATGTGGGAGGGCCCAGCCCATTATGGGTGGTATTACCCCTGGCAGTTGGTCCTTAGTTGTATAAGAAAGCAGGCTGAGCAAGCTTGGAAGAAATCAATAAATCCCTTAAAGAAAGTCAAGAAAACCAAGAAAAAGCAGTCAAACAGGTGAAGGAAACAATTGAAAACTTGAAAATTGAAATAGAGGCAATAAAGAAAACACAAGCCGAGGGAATGCTGGAATGGAAAGCCATGGGTAGCAAGCCAGTAAGACTCACTCTTCCTGCATCAGTTCCTGCGTCCAGGTTCCTTCCTTGAGTAGTTACTGCCTTGATTTCCCTTCAGGATGGATCTTAACTTGTAAGCCAAATAAACCCTTTCCTCCCCAAGTTGCCTTTGATCATGATGTTTTATCACAGCACTAGAAACCCAAGCAGGACGGTATCTTTGCATTTGATACACTGTGTTTCTGGGGCGGAAGTTATGGTGCTCAAAAGATGTAATTTATAACAAGGCTTAAGAACTAACTAAAGAAAAGTCAAAGTTACAAAGTAGATGAATTTACTTATTTCTCTTAAAGAATTTCCTTTTATAAGTGAAATTAAAGTGGTTTTATGAAGTGAATTGTTTAGATTTAGGAATGAGAAGAGTGTCAGTGTAGTTACACTTGAGACTCCAAAGATTCTGACCCTAAGTAAGCTGTTGATTGTTTCTAGTCCTTGTGGGCCTGAGATGCTCTGAGGAAGACAGGCTTCCTCTGGTGGCAGTTTTAACTTGATCACTTTATTTTTCCTTTCCTGCTTTCTGACTGGATACAATGAGACCAACTGGCTTCTGCTTCTGCTGTGGTGCCCCCTGCCCGTGATAGGTGGAACCCTAAACTATGAACCACTCTAAACTATGAACCACACTAAACTATGAACCACACTAAACTGTGAACCACCCTAAGCTGTGAACCACACTAAACTGTGAACCACACTAAGCTATGAACCACACTAAGCTATGAACCACGCTAAACTGTGAACCACACTAAGCTATGAACCACACTAAGCTATGAACCACGCTAAACTGTGAACCACACTAAGCTATGAACCACGTAAACTATGAACCACACTAAACTATGAACCACCCTAAGCTATGAACCACCGTAAGCTATGAACCACTCTAAATTATGAACCACACTAAGCTATGAACCACACTAAACTATGAACTACACTGAACTGTGAACCACACTAAACTGTGAACCACACTAAACTGTGAACCACACTAAACTGTGAACCACACTAAACTATGAACCACACTGAACTGTGAACCACACTAAACTATGAACCACACTGAACTGTGAACCACTCTAAACTATGAACTGCACTGAACTGTGAACCACACTAAACTGTGAACCACACTGAACTGTGAACCACACTAAACTATGAACCACACTGAACTGTGAACCACTCTAAACTGTGAACCACACTAAACTATGAACCACACTGAACTGTGAACCACACTGAACTGTGAACCACTCTAAACTATGAACCACACTAAGCTATGAACCACACTAAACTATGAACCACCCTAAACTGTGAACCACACTAAACTGTGAACCACACTAAACTATTAACCACACTAAACTGTAAACCATACTAAGCTATGAGCCACCCTAAACTATGAACCACACTAAACTGTGAACCATACTAAGCTATGAACCACATAAACTATGAACCACACTAAGGTATGAGCCACACTAAACTATGAACCACATAAACTATGAACAACATAAACTATGAACCACACTAAGCTTTGAACCACATAAACTATGAACCACATAAACTAGTTTCCTTGAGATGCTTTGTCAGCATCTGTCACACCAGCAAGAGGAATATGTGATGTTTATTTAGTTTTCTCTTCTACCTGTGCTTTAGCACATCTGTAAAACAGTTAGACAGCTGTAGCTATGTGAGTTTGTGAGTTTTCTATCCCACTGACTTACATCTTTATTTTTGTTATTATGGCCCAGTAGTATAATTTTGTGATACTTCCAGCATTGCTCAGGATTGCTTTGAGTGTTTTTTTTTGTTGTTGTTGTTGTTGTTGTTGGTTTTTTACTTCATGTGAATTTTTGGAGAGATTTTCTTTTGTATGATGAATATCTTTGGCATTTTTGATGGGAAGTGCATTGAATCTGAAGGTTGCTCTTGATAACATAGTCACTTTACAATATTAATTCTTTTGGTCCATGAGCATGGGGTAGGTTTTCCATATTCTTATGTCTGCTTATTATTTTCCTTAAGTGTTTTAAAAATTTAATTGTGCAAGTCAGTCTTTCACCTCATTGGTTAGAATTATTCTCAGTTTTTTAAAAATCTATTGTGAGTGGGATTTTGTTTTTCCCTATGTCTCTCTTAGCAAGTTTGTTGAGACTTTTGTAGTCTGCTATTTTGTTGAAAATGTCAGATCTAAGGGTTTCTTGGTAGAGTCTTTAGGGCCTTTCAAATAGAGGACCATCTTAGGCAAATAGGGACAGTTTGCTATTATTCTTCCTTCACTGTTTGTATCCCCTTTATTTAATTCTCTTGGCTTAAGTAATGGTATAGCTAAAACTTCAAGCACTATATTGACTAAGAGTCTTTTTTTCAGGTTTTAAAGAAAATGCTTTCAGACTTCCCCATTTAGCATGTTTGATAAAGGCTTATAGTATATAAGCTTTGTCACATTGACGTATGTTCTTTCTACTCCTAGTTTCTTCAGAGCTTTTATTATGAAGGAATGTTTAACTTTGTCAAAGGCTTTAACACATTTATTGAGATGATCATATGATTTATGTCTTTAAATCTTTATGTGCTTGCTGTATTATACTTATTAATTTGCATATATTAAACCATGTTTCATTCGTAGAATGAAACTGACTTGGTCTTTGTATTAGTCAAGTTCTCTAGAGGAATAGAACTTATAGAATGTATATATGTATCTATATAAATATACATATATAATGAATATATAAGAAAATGTATGGGGTTCATTAGAATGTATGTATTAGAATGGTTTGCAGGCTGTGGTCCAGCTGGTACAATAAGAGGTCCAAGAATCCAGTAGTTGTTCAGTCCATGAGGCTGGATGTCTCAGCTGGTCTTCAGCATATGCCAGAATCCTGAAGAAATGGACTGTAGTGCCAGTGAAGGAATGGACTTGCCAGCGAGGGTGAGGGCAAACAGGCAAAGAGACAAAGTTTCCTCTTCCATGTACTTTATATAGGCTGCCAGAAGAAGGTGTGGACAGATTCAAGGTGGATCTTCCCATGTCAAAAGATCTGCCTTAGAAGTGGATCTTCTCGAGCCTGGCGGTGGTGGCGCATGCCTTTAATCCCAGCACTCGGGAGGCAGAGGCAGGTGAATCTCTGTGAGTTCGAGGCCAGCCTGGTCTACAGAGTGAGTTCCAGGAAAGGCACAAAGCTACACGGAGAAACCCTGTCTCGAAAAACCAAAAAAAAAAAAAAAAAAAAAAAAAAGTGGATCTTCTCACTTGAAATGATTTAATAAATCAAAAGTCCTTCACAGGTGTGCCCTGCCATTTTCAGCTTTTAGTTAATTCCAGATATAATCAAGTTGACAACAAAGAATAGTCGTCGCAGTCATGATGTATGATGATTTCTGCATCTGTGTTCATCAGGAGAACTGGACTCTAGTTTTTTTTTTTTTTCTCCCTGTTGTTTTCTTACTTGTCAGGTTAATTCTGGCCTCCCAGGAGAAGTTTGGAGCCATCCTTTCCTCTTTTGTATGGACTAGTTAGGGGTGCTGTTGTTGGTCTTCTTTAAGATAGGCAAGGTTCCCTTCTATTTTCCCAGTGACCTCCCTACTGAGGCATTTTACCTAGACATGTTTTGTATATTTATAAAAGGAATCCCAAGACTTTCCCTCCTGTGTCTTCATCTTCGTTTTTCATGTTCATGATGCCGGGTGAAGTTGTCAGTACTGTCTGACAGGATGGGGACAGAGTATTCTATCCTTTTACTAGGTCTTCGAGCAGCTCTTCAAGTCTGGGGCCGAGCCGTCCGCACTTGATTAACCTGCCTGTGAGGTTCAGGATAGTCCTTGCCAGCTTCCTCATCCTCAGTGATTTCAGACTCGCTAATGGGACCCTGTTTCTTTATCAGAGTTACAGTCAGTGACTTTGGGGCAGAGCATGATGCAGCCTAGTATTTGCTTCTCTTTTCGTCATTGTTGATGCTCTTGAGAGAATTCCCCAGGACACTTGTGCACACCATTATGGTGTCATGGAAAGACAGTAAAGAGGCCCAGTGTGTCCCCCTCCCCCAGTCTCATTGATTTACATGTATTTTAGTTAAAAAATCCCTTTGATTTAATATTGGTAGCTTATATGGGTCTATAAATTTATCCATTTCTTTTAGATTTTTCCTACTTTTCAAAGCATTCTCTAATGGTCCTCTACACTTGGTTGGTTTCTGCTGTGATAACTCTTTTCTCTGCACTTTTATTAACTAGAATCTTCTCATTCTCTCTCTGATTATTTGGGCTAATGTTGTCAATATTGTTTATTTCTAAAACACCAACCTCTCATTTCTTTGATCTTTCTACTGTTCCTTCAGCCTCTGCTTCATTATTTTATGCCCTTCATTTCTTTCCATCTGTTAACTTTGTGTTTAATTCATTTCTTGTTTTTCTAAGACTTTGCAGCAGGTATTTAGGTTATTTATTTGAAATCACTCTGATATTTAAATGTAAGCATTCATACTTACAAATCTTTCAGAACTGCCAAAGATTCTTGAAGGTGTTTTCATTTTCACTTGATTCTAGGAATTTTTTTTTTTTTTTGGTTTTTCGAGACAGGGTTTCTCTGTGTAGCTTTGCTCCTCTCCTGGAATTCACTTGGTAGCCCAGGCTGCCCTCAAACTCACAGAGATCCGCCTGGCTCTGCCTCCCGAGTGCTGGGATTAAAGGTGTGTGCCACCACCGCCCGGCCGATTCTAGGAATTTTTAAAATTCTTCCCTGAATTTCTCTAGTGATCCACTGGATTGTTCAAAAGTATGTTGTGGGAGAGAAAAGCATGTATGAAAATATCCTGTGAAACCTATTATCATATTATAATGAAACCAATTCATTTTTATAATTCAAAAAATAATTGAGAGTATATTGTTAAATCTCTCTGTGTTTGTAGAGTTTCTCTTTCTATTGATTGCTAATTTCATTCCAATATGTTCTGATAAGGTCCAAGCACTTACTTAGATTCTCTCATACTTACTTATTAAGACTCCTTTATGGCCTAAAATGTGATCTACTTTGGAGAAAGTTTAAAAAAAAAAGTTTCAAAAAAAAAGTATGTTCTAGCTGTTATATAGACTCACATGTCTGTTAAGTCCATTTGATCTATGGTACAATTTAACTTAAGTTTTTTTTTCCTAATTTGTTTTTGTCTGGGTGATTATCTGTCCAGCAGTCAATTATATACATCGGTAAGGCAACTCTGTAGTTCAAGCAATCCATTGGCCACACTAATCCTTAGATGATGAGACCGTTTCTTGCCATAGAGGGCAGGGCCAAACACCAGAGCAGCTTTTACTGTGGGACCCTCCCACTGCTTAAACTCCATGGGTTTGTGCCCAGCACTGTCTATCATAGTCGCTTTTTCTGGTCTTCTCCCATCTAGACACCAACTCCTCTGGCTCCCTGAAATGTGAATGTTCCTTGCTTCCCAGTCCCTAGAGGTCTCAAACAATGGGCCACATTCAAGACAGTGCTTGACTGCCATTCTGAGATGTAGGGCATGATAAATGATTTCTTCTCCAATGCTGGCCTGCCATGCAAGAGTCATTGTCTTAAGTTGTGGCAAGTTGACTTTTAAACCTAACAGTCACATTCCTCCTTCACTATATCAAACTGGAAAACAAGACAGTGCATTTTAGTCTAGGATAGCTTAGGGATAAGTTGATGAGTAGAAACATAGCAGAAGAAAGAAAAAGTAGGCTGCTGTTTTGTAGAGACATTAACCTTTATTGCTACCAGGGTTTTGGGGGCTGTAGCCTGGGCCCTGGCAGACCTGACATGGTCGACTAGGCAACCTGCCCTCAACAAGCTAGTTAAAGACACAAACAATGAAAGACAAGAGAAGAGGACTTATTTAATGTGGCTGCCTCAAGAGGAGGAACACAAAAGTCTAGTGGAATCCATTTATCCCAATCTGCCTTCAGAGTCCTGACAGAAGGTTTAGGTTTAAATATGCAAGAGGTATGCATAACTAAGTAGCTCTGGTCAAGGTGTGGTCCCCACATCATTAACCCACCGTTGTCTCTGACTCTAGTCTTTCCTGCAGGGTATTCTGACAAAGTGTCCAAACAGTGTGAGCTCACTGGAGACGAGTGCCTCTTTGGCTGCACTGGGTTTCTGTGTTTCCTTTCTGCCAGCATGAGATTCCTGGGGAAATTACAGGTTGAGGGTCTATTGTCTCAATAGTCTCATAGCCTAGAGGAAGCACAGAAATGTCTCTTTAGCATATCTTTATTCCTGACAGACTGGTTCTCAGGCTTATGAAATAATCCCCACAGCCTCCTGCAAGTGGTGTGAAGACACATGACATTATTATGCTTTCAGACTTTTTTTTCTTTTAAATAGCAGAGAACCTTTTTTCCCCCAAGTCAAGAATTTTGTTTTATTGCAATGTATAAAACAGATAAAAGTAGCATTTATTTGTTTGTTATAGAGGAGAAAGGGAGTTTATTTTGACTTACGGTTCTGGAGTAATAGAATCTATCACAGAGGGTAAGGCCTGACAACAAGCAGGAGGCATGGAGCACACAAGAAGGAGAGAGAGGGAGAGTGAGCGAGCGTGAGCGAGCAGGAAGTAGGGCAAGGCTATAAACCCTCAAAGCCTGACTCCACCAACCCACCCCCAGGCGACATACTTCCTCTAGAAGACTTTACCTCCTAAAGGTTCTGTAACCTACACAAACTACTTAATTCACCAGCTGGGTTCTAAGTGTTTGAATACATGAGCTTATTGAGGACATTTCTTTCTTTCTCTTTCTTTCCTCTCCTTTTATTAAACATGTTTTCCCCCCTATACAATGTAATCTGAATACAGGTTCCCCTCCCTCCACTCCTTCCAATTCCTCCCTACCTCCTCTCCCATCCAGATTCACTATCTTTCTATCTGTTCTAGAGAAGAACAGGCTTCTAAGAGAAAACATCAAAACATAACAAAATAAAATAAAATTCGACAAAACAAAAACCATCACATCAAAATTGGACAAGCCAAGCCAACAGAAAAATAAAAGAGCCCCATGCTGGCCCTGTGATTGCTGCTTCTTTGTGATTGTGAGTCTCTGTAAGTGCATATGAACTTCACTCAGTTAGTTGCTTTAGAGGATCTTTTTTCCCTGGTGTTCTCCATCCTCTCTCCCTTACTCTTTCTACCTACTCTTCCGTGGGGTTCCCTGAGCTCTGAGGGGAGGGATTTGATGGAGCTATCCCATTTAGAGCTGAGTGTTCAAAGGTCTCTCTCTCTCTCTCTCTCTCTCTCTCTCTCTCTCTCTCTCTCTCTCTCTCTCTCTCTGCATAATGTCTGGCTGTGGGTCTCTGTATTTGTCCCCATCTGCTGCAGGAGGAAGCCTCTCTGATGATGACTGAATAAGATACTGATCCATCTGTGAGTATAGCAGAATATCATTAGGAGTCATTTCGTTGTTACTTTTTTTTTTTTTTAAGGTAAGTAGTATTTGGTTTTGCCCTAGGTCTCTGGGCTATCTAGTCTCTGGTTCTTGGTCACCAGTGTCGGCTATGGGCTCCCTGTCCTGGAGTGGGCCTTGGTAACATCGCTTGGTTACTCCCACAAGGTTGGGCCACCATTGCCCTAGCACATTTTTCAGGCTGGACAGATTGTAGATCAAAGGGTTTGTGTTTGGGTTGGTGTTTACGTTTCTCTTTTGGTAGCCTTCAGAGCGTCTTTCCATGTCAAAGACTCTAGAACACGGGGGTGAAGGTTCTATGTAGGCACCAGCTTGATCTGTCCATGTTCAATGAGTTGTGTGGGTGTGGGCGTTGTCTTCAGCATTGGGGCTTTAGTGTCAGTTTGTGTAGAACAACCTGTTGCCTTGGCAGCAACCTGAATTGTTCAGGGATTTCCATGGGACCCTTTGGCCCACAACTCAATAGGATGAAACCCAGTCCCAGTACTGGAAGCTTCATTTGGTGACAAGAGATGGTCAGTTGGAGTTTCCATCTCTTCCGTTATTTGGAGACTTCATTAGAGTCACCTGCATATACACAGGAAGTTTCTACTGCATTAGGTTTCCAAACTACCCCTCAGATGTCCTTCAATTCTAGCTGTCTCCTCATTTCCTCCTTCAATCCCACCTCCCTTCCCCCTTCCCACTTGATTCTCTCATTTTTGTCTCTCACCCCTACCCTGTTTACCTATAGAATCTATTCTGTTTCTCTCTCCCAGGGAGATACAGGTGTCCCCCAAGTCCCTTTCTCTATGCCCAACCTCTCTGGGTATCATAGTGCTTTTAGTGCTGTGAAGAAACACCATGACCATGGCAAATCCTATAAAGGAAAACATTTAATTGAGGTATGCTTGCAGTTTAGAGATTTAGTCCATTATCAACATGGCAGGAAGCATGGCAGCCTGCAGGCAGACATGGTACTAGAGAGGTAGCTGAGAGTTCTACAGCTGGATCTGCAGGAAGAGAGAGAGACACTGAGCCTGGCTTGAGCATTTGAAACCCCAAAGCCCACCTCCAGTGACACACTTCCTCCAACAAGGTCACACCTCCTAGTGTTACCCCCTAATGACCAAGCATTCAAATATATGAGCCTGTGGGGGCCATTCTTATTCAAACACCTATACTGGGTCTACAGATTGTAGCTTGATTATCTACAGCTAATATTCAGACATAAGTGCATATACACCATATTTATCTTTCTGGGTTTAGGTTACCTCATTCAAGATGATTTTTTTTCTAGTTCCTTCCATTTGCCTGCAAATTTTATTATGTCATTTTTTTTTTTTTTACAAGCTGAGTAATACTCCAGTGTGTAATTGTACCATGTTTTATTTATTTCTGTTGAGGGATATCTAGGTCGTTTCTAATTTATGACTTTTATGAATAGAGCAGCAATGAACATGGTTGACAAGCGTTTCTTTGGTAGGATGAAGCATCCTTTGGATATATGCCCCAAAGTATGATAGCTGGATCTTAAGGTTGATCAAGTCCCATCTTTCTGAGGAACCACCATACTGATTTCCACAGTGACTGTACAAGTTTGCACTCCCGTCAGCAATGGAGGAGTGTTACCTTTGCTCCACATCTTTGCCAGCATGAGCTGACTTTGTATTATTGATTATAGTCATTCTGACAGGTGTAAGATGGAATCTCAAAGTAATTTTAATTTGCAGTTCTCTGATGGCTAAGGATGTTGACTATTTCCAGTGTTTCTCAGCCATTTGAATTTCCTCTATTGAGAGAATTCTCTGTTTAGATCTGTACCCCATTTTTAATTGGGCTACTAGCTTTTGTAGGGGTTAGATTTCATATTGAAGGTACAACATTCTATCCTTGGTTCCCCTAGGCTCATGGCCATGTCATGATGCAAAATGCATTTAGTCTTCAAAAGTGCCCACTCTTTAACAGTCTTGACACTGTTCAAAAGTATGAAGTCTCTTTGAGACTCAAGGCAATCTGTTAACTGTAACACTCTGTAAAATTTTTAATAGAATTTACATTCTTCCAGCATATAAGGGCACAGAATGCACATTCCCATTTCAGAATGGAAGAATGGAGACATAGGGAGGGAAGTTTTGACCAAAACGAGACTGAAATGGAGTCAGGCAATCAGCAAATCTTGTAGGCCTGTGTCCAGCAGCTGAACTTTTGGTTCCAGTGGGCACAGATTGTTCTGCCCTCCAGCCTTGCTGTCTGTAGCACACATCTCTCTTTCAGCTGGTTCTGCTCCCTGTATGCAGCTCTCCGTGGAGGAGAGGAAAAGGGGAAGGCAAGGCAACAGACAAGGAAGGTATGTGAATGCAGCAAGAAGCTGGCTGATTAAATTTAGATCCACACACAGGAAGCAGAGAGAAAAAGCAACATTTTATATGTGTACATATTTTTGTAATTTCACATATAGAATATTGCTTTGATTAAAGCAATGTTTGAAAATGAATGTTGTAGATGATAGTTGTGATCTCGTCTCAGCATCCAGTTATTTCTTGTTTTGTTTTACTCATTCAGCATTGAGAAGTATTGAAAATTGCCTCAGTCTCTGAGGGCGAGGGAGTCACTCATTCCATTCCTGGTCTAGTCCCTTTCCTGGTATATTTCTCAGGGTTGGAACACTTAGGGCTTCAGTCTCTGAGGGCGAGGGAGTCACTCATTCCATTCCTGGTCTAGTCCCTTTCCTGGTATATTTCTCAGGGTTGGAACACTTAGGGCTTACGGGAGGAAGTCTGAGAAGACTCATTTGTTCATTCGTTTATTCCTCTCTGGTGTTGGGTGGGGAAACCAGGGCCTACTGAGTTCTAAGCGGGCACCGATTGGGTAAAGCTTGCCCTTCACTTTGCCCTGAGATGTCATTAGAGGTACCTATTAGAAGTGTTTCTGTTGTTATAGTGATAATCATCTCTGAAGAACTTCTAAGTAAATCGAGAATATGTTTGTTAGTCCAATCTACCATATAGCAGAGGACATGAAAGCAGGGAGTTTGGGGGACAACAGTCACATGTATGCTGTCAGTTTTCTAAACAATTAGCATTCTGTTTATTCTGCTCTGACCCACTTATTCTTTGCCCATGTAAGTTAAATGTTTGTAGTCAGGTAACTGGGTCCAGTCCCCCAGAGTAATGGGAAATTAAAGTTCAGGATCAGTTAGAGCAGCACTTACAGTGTTTGGATCCCCACATCTATTCTGACATATGATATTATTCCCAGGCATTCTGTGTCCTGTTAGCACTTCCTTTTTGTGCTGTTGACATAGTATAGCTCTTGTTAGATATACACAGAAGAATACATGATGTTAGAAGCTTAAATATGAGTTTCAGAGCACTTACCCACGTTTTTAAGGCTCTTGTGACCCAGGACAAAAAAATGGACTAGAGACACATGTTTAGAAATAGAAATCCAGCTTCCTAAGAAAGAGAAGCACTTCCAAGAATGGAGTAGACAGCGAGCTGAGGGGAAACACGAACTCAGAAGTGCTAAGCTGTGAGGTGCATGGCTCTTGGTAGGTCATTTATGTAGCACCTGCCTCTCCATGTCTGTTTGTTGCAGCCTGGTCTTGAACATATGCTGCCTGTTGTACGTAGCCTAGGTGGGAAGGGTTTCTAGTCCCTTTCTGCAACTGGCTTTTTCATATATTAATTTTGATCAATAGATGTCTCTCTGCCTGTCTGTCTCTCCCCAGCCACAACCCTTTTCTGAGAGATGTGGTTCCAAATATTTTTGATGAACAGAGTCCATTTTCTGTAACTACTCCCATGCTGATCAGAGGCATAGTCACTAAGAGGAAACACAAGACAGACAAACTGATAATTCTATAAGATGTGGCAAGACACAAAACAAAGTTTTAAGGAGGAATCATATGATGAAATAGATTGAAAGGGGAGATGGTGTGACATTGTAGTCATTGAGTAAGTATTAACAGTGACAAAAGAAAAATTATGTAGCAAACTAGAGCATAAAGTAAAGTTATGATGAACAGGAAATAGAAATTGGACAGGCAGCTTAGGTCCTGGATCCTGAAGGCAGCAGTTCCAGGAATGTCCTTTGTTTTCTGGCCGGGAAAGCCAGAAGGGAGTTCTGGTTTGTTTGTTGGTTTGTTTTGTTATTCTCATATAATACATCCCAACCAAAGCCTCCCCTCCCTCCCCTCCCCCCAGTTCCCCTGCACATATCTCCCTTCCCCCCCAGATCTACTCCTCCTTTGTTTCCCTTCAGAAAAGAGGCTTCCCAGTGATATTAACCAAACAATGAGACTAGACACAAACCCTTGTATCAAGGCTGGACAGGACAACCCAGTAGGAGGAAAAGGGTCCTAAGAGCAGGAAAAAGAGTCAGAGACACCCCCACTCCCACTGTTAGGAGTCCCACAAAAACCCTAAGCTAGACAATCATAGCATGTTTACAGAAGACCTAGTGGGGACCCAGGCAGGCCCTGTGATTGCTGCTTCAGTCTCTGTGAGCCCCATGAACCCTGCTTAGTTGATTCTGTGGGCTGTGTTCTCCTGGTGTCCTTGATCCCCTGGCTCCTACAATCATCATTTCCACCCCCACCCCCTGCTTTGTGGGGTTCCCCGAGCTATACCTAATGTTTGGATGTGGGTCTCTGCATCTGCTCCCATCAGCTGCTGGAGGAAGCTTCTCTGATGGCAATTCAGCTAGGTACCCATCTATGAGTATAGCAGAATATTGTTAGAAATCATTTCATTGACTTTTAAAATTTATTTTTTTAATGTTTTTTAGCATTTTATTGATTCTTTGTGGATTTCACATCATGCATCTTGATCCCACTCATCTCCCTGTCCCTTTGCATCTGCCCTCAGCCCTTGCAACCTTCTCCACCCCCAAGATAAAAAAAATAAAATTTAAAAGAAAAGAAAAATGGAAGCTGTAGTGTGGCCCAGTGAGTCACGCAGTGTACCCTTTAGTCCATATATCTTTACTTGCAACTATTCATTGCAATGAGTCACTGG
Organism: Peromyscus eremicus; assembly: GCF_949786415.1. Classification (NCBI taxonomy): domain Eukaryota; kingdom Metazoa; phylum Chordata; class Mammalia; order Rodentia; family Cricetidae; genus Peromyscus; species Peromyscus eremicus. The sequence continues at coordinate 9,873,545 of NC_081426.1, read as the reverse complement.
TCTGGTTCGAGGCCTCTGGCTTCTGCTGCACTATTGACACTAGCCCTCACTGGGATGCCTCTTGGATACCCTGTTGTTGTCCTGTGTCATGTAGACTTTACAGCTTTGGGACCAGCAGGACCAGCCCCTTCATGTGCTCTAGCAGATCCTAGATGGGGTGGATTTTATAGCTCTGGTTCTGGGTCTGGGTGGTTGCTGGGTCGGTCAGCTCACCAGCTCTCCCTCATCCTCAAAACCAGGGTGAGCTCTCCAGCACCAACCGGATTAGCTCACCCTATGCAGCAAGCAGCAAGGGGCAGGGCCACTTCTGCTCTCACGAGCACCTACATAACCAGGGCTAGCTCTACAGTGTTGCCCAGGTGAGGTACAGGGGCCACTTTCCTGAGTGTTGTAGCTGGTGAGAGACATGGCCAGTTCTCTTGCTCTCCTGACCTCTGTGACATCTCTCCCACCTGCCACAGGCAGCAGGGATGGGGTGGAGATAGGGATGGGAGTGGGGGTGGAAGAGTGGGGGTGGGGGCATGGGGGGAGCCCTTCTCCCTTACCCCACACCACCTTATGGCAGATGAGGGGTGGGGCCCGATTTCTCATGCTTATGTTTTTGGGCAGGCTTACCCACACTCCCTCCCTAACAGTGCTACCCAGGCAAGGTGCAGGGCTCGATTTCCCTAGTGGTGCAGCTGGTAGGGGCAGGATCAGCTGCTGTCTTGCCTCCCGCATGTGGCTTTTTTTTTTTTTTTTTTTTTTTTTTTTTTAGTCATTCATGTTTGGTTCTCCCCTAGGTCTTTGAGCCATACAGCTTCCAGTTCCTGGCCACCCAGTCACTGGTTGGCCGATTTCACAAGCTCTGAGCCGCCATTGCCCCAGCACACCTTGCAGGCAAGGCAGGGGTGGGTTGAAGGTTTTGTGACTGGGTTGGTGTCCCACCACTGGGAGCCTTGCCACGTTAGTGAAGAGGACTGATTCAGGCACATCCTCCATTACTAGGAGTCCTCACTCGGGTCACCCTCATAAGTTCCAGGAAGTTTCCACTGCATTAGGTTTCCACATTACCCCCTAAATGCCTCCCTATTCAGTTGTCTCTCCCTGTATTCTCTCCCTCTTCCCTCTCTCTTTAACCTGATTTCTCCTGTTCCCATCTCCACCCACCCTCAGTCCACCTGCAAAATCTGTTCTATTTCCTCTTCCAAGGGAGAGCCATGTGTCCCCCGCTAGAGCCTTCCTTGTTACTTAGCCTCTCTGGGTCTGTAGATTGTAGTGTGATTATCCTTTACTTAACAGCTAATATCCACTTATAAGTGAGTACATATCGTGCTTGTCTTTCTGGGTCTGGGTTGCCTTGCTTGGGATGATTTTTTTCTAGTTCCATCCATTTGCCTGCAAATTTCATGATGTCATTTTTTTCTAACAGTTACCTAGGGAGTTCTGTTTTTGTTTTTAATTTTTTATTATTATTATTATTATTATTATTATTATTATTTTTATTATTATTTTTATCTCCTCCTAAAAAGGCACCCTTGCTTAGAGGCTGTATGGGAGGGTGTGACTGAAGCTCTAGTCCAGATACTCCACCCTGCTTGTGATCCATTTTAGAACTGGATCTCTAGATTTTGATGTCATCTGCTCCCCCAAAGTATTTCAGCCCAGCTCCCAAATGATGTGACAGGGAGATGCCACAGTCATTTTGTTGAGGCCCATTAAGGCAATGCTACTTCCTCCTGGCCAATAAAGTGGAATATAAGTTCTGTCTCTGGCTCTGCGTGGAGACCAAGAGACACGAACAATTCCAAGATTCCAAGCTACACAGAAAAGTAGGAGTTCATCCAGCTAGTGCTAGCAAGGTGAGCAAGAGGCCTGTCTCAGAAAGGCTAATTCATGCTAAGCTGTGCTAAAGAGACCGGAGGAGTAATGCATCTCTAATGAGACGATGTACCTACCCTTTCTAGAAACTCTGCTCTTGGTGCAGTCTCTTATGGAGCCCTGGCCACATGACTGTGCTAAGGACTGCCCACTTACATACTTTGAAAGAGGTGCCACTGGTGGAGCTTCCTGTCAGCTCTAGAAGACATACTTGTTCCTCTGGCTCTTTTGCTCTGCCCCTTCTGCGATGCTCCTGAGCTGTAGATGCAGGAGTGGTAGATGGATCAGTTGTTGCTGGGCACCACAGGATCGACCACTTTTCCTCCACGCTTTGTTTGTTTGTTTTTTGGGTTTTTTTTTTTTTTGAGATAGGGTTTCTCTGTGTAATTTTGGTGCCTGTCCTGGGTCTCACTCTGTAGACCAGCTGGCCTTGAACTCACAGAGATCTGCCTGGCTCTGCCTCCTGAGTGCTGGGATTAAAGGCATGCGCCACCACCGCCTGGCTCCTCCATGTTTTGTTAGGCTGTGGTTTTCTGCAAAGATCTTTATCTGCTGCAGAGGGGCAGCTCCTTGATGAGAGAAGTTACACTTAGCTGTGGGCAGAAGGGTACATATGATCTGTTGTTTCCCTGCCTGTCTTTCCTCCTCCACTTTCCCACTTCTCACTTCCAATCACTTGTACCCCACTATTTCTCTCTTTGTTGCCCACCCCCTTATTTCCTGGTTTATGGGTATTCCAGTTTATGTATTCACACCTGAATATTTGGAACTAGGAGCCTCAGATTAGAGAGAACATGCAAAGTCTGTCCTTCTGGGTAAGAGTTACCTCACTCAATATAATATCAAACTCAGGGTTTCTCACTTGCACAGCATGAACTTTACTAACTGAACTATCTCCCCAGCCCCTTCATTCTGTTCTTTTATTATCCCAGGATCTAAAGATGGTCAATTATGTCATCTTTAATGAGTCCTCGAATTTATACTTGATTTGTTCTAGTGAACAATAATTATATTCCCTGTTTTCTTGGAGAAATGTCTATCATTAGGGGTGACAATTGTTATGTTCTATTTATTTTTTTATGCTATTTCTTTTTAAATAACCGAATAAGTCTGAGATTGTATATAAGAGTAGAGAATATAAGCCAGGCTTGTGGTGCACACCTTTAATCCCAGAACTTGGGAGCAGGGGCTTGTGGATCTCTGTGAGTTTGAGTCTAGCCTGGTGTACAGAGTGAGTTACAGGACAGCCAAGGCTACGCAGAGAAAACCCGTCTCGAAAAACCAAAAGCCAAAGAGAGAGAGAGAGAGAGAGGGAGAGAGAAAGTGAATATACAAAAAGTCTGACTGTAGTTTCAAACTTCAACAATATCAAATGCCACAGAGTTACAAAAAAGTTTTTTTGAAAATTTACTTTCAAAATTTATACTCATTTTTATGACTTCTGAATAACACAATTTTAATCTTTTCATTTCATCCCCTTTGTTTGAAGAAAAGCTCGTTATACATGATTCAGTTGATGATAATAATAAAACTAACTTTTTATTATAAAAATGTTTCAAACATTTAACAAATGTACAAAAAAATACAAGGACACTTGGTTTCACCAGTATATATATATGGGAGATGGCAGGAAGTTTACAAACTGTAGATGAACTGGAGATGTGGGCATAAAGGATCCCAAACATACACTTCGCATTTGCTGAATCAAATATTCCAAAGCCACAAGTTACAGAATTAGAACAGTGACGCCCCCATGTACACCTATGTTTTAAGCTTTTCTAAGGGACTACCTTTCTACCTTCAAGGCAGTGTGTTATCCACTGAAATTGCTGTATTTGGCATGCAGAAAAGCCAGAGGCATTTTTCACCATAAGAAGCCCCAAAAGTTAATGTTTGATGTACCATCAAGGAATTTTGCTTTCAGCCTCCCCCCTTTTTTTGAGATATAATTCATATACTGTAAAATGTATCCTTTTAAAGTATACTGTTTAGTGGTTTTAGTATATTTGTTTGGCTGAGCATGGTGTCCCATACCTGTAATCCCAGCACTTGAGAGGCAAGGAAGGAAGGCTGCTGTAAGGTTGAGGCCAGCTTTGTTGACATCGGGAATTTCAAGCCCTCCTCCCCACTAGTTGCACAAAACAACAATCAAACAAAATAACCTTACAATAACAACAAAACCTTCCACTGAAGTTTGCCACGCTAATTCAGTAAAACTTGAGCTCTATGATGACAGCTAGGTTATTTGCTAGGCTGGCTGGTGACCACTTTTTCTGGATGGAACTGACCATTCTACATATTTCACATGTGTAGAATTTTATAATATTTTGTATCTTGGCCTTTTCTTTTAGAATTAGTCAACAGTGACTCTTAGAGCAGTGTTTTAGGATTGTTTTCATTTCTAACAATAGTTCTTTGTAGCTGAAGTTTTCTCCAGTCCTGCCTGGCCCACGGTCAGGACAAATCTCTCTCACCCACCAGTCCTGCAGCTGTTCAGACCCAACTAAGTCAATACACAGAGACTTATATTGCTTACAAACTGTATGGCCGTGGCAGGCTTCTTGCTATCTAGTTCTTCTATCTTAAATTAACCCATTTCTATTAATCTATAAGTTGCCATGTAGCTCGTGGCTTACCTGTATCTTAACATCTCGCTTGTCATGGCGGCAGCTGGCAGCTTCTCTCTGACTCAGCCTTCCTGTTCCTAGAATTCTCTTCTCTGCTTGCCCTGCCTATACTTCCTGCCTGACTACTGGCCAGTCAGCATTTTATTTATACAGAGCGATATCCACAGCAGTTCTTACTCTGTTAAATGATACCATTTTCTACAAGACAGAGCAGTTGTTATTACATATTATATTTGTGGCAGTTTCTAGATAGCCCTTTGTCAGACAAGAGCACAGCTACTTAAGCTAGCTCTTGGTTACAACCCTTATGGGGGTCACATAACAATGTGAGTTTTGTAAAATCTTGGCAACTGCCAAAGGTTTCTGAACACACAGTAGTCAAAATTTAATTCAAAATCAAGTGTGAAATGAATCTCGGATGTCTTTGGCAGTTCTCACTTGTGTGTGTTGCACAGCATCACTGCAGCCTTGGCTTTGAACACACAGCCTGTGTACTTTGCCCTCTACATGCCATCATGCTGCACAGCATCAGCGGACGCTGCCTGATACCGTGGCTTGGGTTCCAGACTGGCATGGACTGCAGTGCTCTTACAGAAACAGTGCTTAGTTACAAAAGTAAAGACCCTATCTATTTTTTAGTATCATTCCTTAGCATGTAGCAAATTACTGTATCTCTGATTTGTACGGTGTTAGAATGTTTGGTTTTAAAATTTGCTGTTTGAGCTACTGGCTCAAATTTTATTTAAACACAAAATCCACATTAAATGAATTGTGGCTTTGGATTAGGAAAGAATTTTCAACAAATTTTGAAATGATCCTAAATATACTTGTGCCATTTTATGCTATGTCTTCATATGAAGTGGTGTTCTTGGCATGGAAGAACGTTATAAAGTCAAAGCAGCAGTCCACGTTGGAAAGCATTTAAGATGCTTTGTGTCCTACAGTGTCAGATACTCAGCCATTATTTAATTCTTTACATAAAAAGAAATAAGCACATTTTCTCATTAGTGGGAAAATTTGCTTTCATGTTTAAAAGTGGTAAGATTATATGTATACACTCCTTTAATCCCAGCATTCAGGAGGCAGAGGTAGGCGGATCTCTTGCATTTGAGGCCAATCTGGTCTACAGAGTGAGTTCCAGTATGGCCACACAGAGAAACCCTGTCTCGAAAAATAAACAAAACAAACAAGATCGTATGCATACCTAAGAATTGTTTGAAAATAAATATCTTTATGATTTATAAATCAGTAAATGTTTGCTTCATAAACCAGTATACCTAGGGTCATATAAAAACTTCTCAGGCAAAATAAGGTCACAGGTGGAAAAAGTTTTAAGAAGTCCTTGGCTGGAGGCTGGAAGTGCGGGTCTTTTTGCTTGCCCTTCTCTGCACTTGCTCAGCTTCCATTGGTTTATTATGAAGTTATGTCAGAGTGATTGCATGTGCATTAAGACCTTGTTCTTTGGAGATCTTAAGACCAGAATTAGACGTGCCACCCTTTGAGTCACTGAAGCTGCAATGGGCCGTAGGTGTGGGTCTGTGTATGTGTATGTATGCCTAAGTATGTCTCACATCTCTGATACTCTGAGACTTGGCAGCAGTGACAGTCCAGTAGCAATGAATGTACTAGTGCCAAGATCTGTTTCTAATATGATGTCCCATTAAGAGGAATAAGGGCTCTCCTTAGAGAAATGGTGTGCTGTGCCAAAATCAAAGAAGTGTTGAAAGAATAAGAAAACTGTTCAAATCCCATGGGAGTATGCTTCAGGGAATCCTGCTGGCCAAATCCTGGGTATTTTCAATGTCAAGATAAATAATAAATGTAGCTCATTGAATAAATTGAAATCCATGAGTACATACTGATATAAATATAAGCACAAAAATAAAGGAGAGCTGGACAGAAATCTCTACCTTACTTACCAACTAATAAAGGTAAAAAAATATTGGATTTGAGCAAAATCATCATAAGAGTCTATAATAGGTGAAACTTTGATACTTTGATAAGAAGCAGGATTTGCATAATTTCAAAATATTTACCCACAAAACACATACTATTTACTCTTGAATAAGTTACTAAAAGTGAGCAAAATCATGCTAGACACCATCAAGTGATACTTTTATCTCTCAGGATAATGAACTCAAAAACAACAACTATTCTGTTATTTTTTCTTTTTATGATTTTTTTTAGATTATATTTAAATCATTTTCCCCCTTCCCTTTTCGTTCTCCAACCCCTCCCATGTACTCCTTTTGCTATCTTTCAAATTCATGGCCTCTTTTTCTATATATATGTATGTAAAGTCCAGTCTTGAAACGATATACATACAAGGATATATACATATATACATATATACATATATATCCTGTGTGTGTATTATTTAGGATATCTGTCTGTCTGTCTGTCTGTCTGTCTGTCTATTCTTATAATATGGTAATACATTTGCTCAGTCCATGTACTATAACATATATATATATATCGTTTCAAGACTGACCATTGACCAGAAGACTGTTTCTCTTGCTTTCAGCATTCCTTAGTTGCTTTTGGTTCTTTGTCTGTGGTTGAGCTTTCCCTCTTCCATGGTAGCAGGCCTATTAATGATCTTCCTTGTTCAGGTCATGTTTAGGTAACCATGTTGTTAAGACTTAATGGATGTAGTCTCTGATGTTTCTAGGAGACACAATCTCACATCAAATTCTTTGCTCCTTTGACTTCTAAAATCTTTCTACTCCTTCTTTCCCAATGATCCCTGAGCCCAAGACACAGGAGTTGTATTATAGATGTATCAGTTGTGACTGGGCTCCAAACTCTGTATTTTGATCAGTTCTGACTTTCTGTAATGTTCTTCATCTGCTACAAAGAGAAATTTTTTGTTTTTTTTTTTGGTTTTTCGAGACAGGGTTTCTCTGTGTAGCTTTGCGCCTTTCCTGGAACTCACTTGGTAGCCCAGGCTGGCCTCGAACTCAAAGAGATCCGCCTGACTCTGCCTCCTGAGTGCTGGGATTAAAGGTGTGCGCCACCACCGCCCGGCTAAGAAATTTTCCTGAGGAGTGAGAACTACATTGATCTGGGGGTATGAGGATAAATATTTAGAATGTAGTTATAGATTATGCTGGGTTAGTAAAGTGGTTGTAGGTTCTCCTCCAGGATTTATGACTTCACTAGGCCCAGAGAGTTGGCTAGGCTTCCAGTACAGGCATGATTTCTCTCTTGTTGAGTGAGTCTTCAGTCCAATGACAGAACTGTTCGTTACCACCAAGGCATGCATACCACTACTGTACCCTTACGGTTGGCATGCCATGCTCGTCATTGTTGGGGTTCATAGGCTTCATACATAGGAAGGACGATTGGTTCCTTCCCTCCTTTGGAAGCTGATATAATGCCATCTGGTCTTCAGGGAAGATGCTTTCAGGTCATATCCAGCTCAGGTTCTGGGTCTTTTGTCCAAAGTAGATGGTTTCTTCAGTTATTGGGACTTACCTTCTGCCTTTGGAGGATAACAGTAATAGCCTATAATGTTTGGAAATCTCTTGGACAACCAGCAACTAAAAAGAGGTCTTCTCATGCCTACTGTTGAGATTTTTGTTAGTCTGTGGCTCCTGTGGTGAGCACTGTTAGTCCTATAGCACAGTTACTTACATGTAAGTGCTGTTAGGTAGATAATTATTAGTATGGTTCCTCCTCCTTCCTTCTCCCTAAGTAAAGTCCCACCCCACCCCCATCTTTCCAGTTTTCCCTTCCAGATTATTTGTACCTTGCTATTCCCTTCTTTATTGCTTCTTACCCAGCCCCTGAATGGTCCCTTCTACTTTCCTGGTTTGTTATTCTGGCTTATCTACTCACATCTGAAGATTTGGAGTTAGGAGCCTCCGATGAGAGAGAACATGCAATGTCTGTATTTCTGAGTTACCTCACTCAATAGGATATTTTCTAGTTCCATCTATTTACCTATAAATTCATGAGGTCATTTGTCTTCACAGGTGGATATATTCCATGGTGTATATTTAACTTATTTTCTTTTATCTACTTGTTGGTTGATAGAGAGTTCAGTTTCCATTTTTTTTCATTTCCAATCTCACAAACAGAGAAAGAGGGTGTCCTTTCTCTCACATCCTCTCTAGCATTTGTTGTTGGTTGTTTTGTTGATCTTTTCCATTCTGATTGGGATAAGATGAACTCTCAGAGTTGTTTTAATTTGCGCTTCTCTGATTTCTAGGGACAAAGAACAGTTCTCAGCCATTTTTATTTCTTCTTTTGAGAACTTTGTTTGGATCCTGAGCCTGTCTTTTAAATGGGTCTTTATTTTTGACTCTGTGTTTTATGAGTTCTTTAAATATTCTGGATATTAGGTCTCTGTCATCTGTGTAGCTAGCACAGATCCCCTGCAATTCTGTGGGCTTCTTCTACACTCGATTGTTTTTTTGCTGTACAAAAGCTTTTTAGCTTCATGGAATCTCACTTGTCATTTGTTGGCTGCAATTCTTGGACAAATGAAGTCCTATTCAGGAAGTCCTTTCCTACACCTATATCATGTTAGGGTACTGCCTGTATTTTCTTCTAGCAGTTTCAGTGGTTCTGATTTCACATTTAGGTCTTTAATCCATTTGGAGGTAGTTTTTGTGCAAGGCTACAGATACAGGTGTAATTTCATTCTTCTGCAAGTGGACATCCAGTTTTCCCAGCCCCATTTGTTGAAGATGTTTTCTCTTCTCCAGTGTACGTTATTGGCATCTCTGTGGAATATTAGATGCCTGTAGTTACGTATCCTTACGTTGGGATCTTTGCTTTTGTTCCACTCTTCCACATGTCTGTTTTTGTGCCAATACCATATGTTTTTATTACTGTGCCTCAGTGATATAGCTGAGGTCTGGGAGGATAATCCCTCCAGCATTGTTCTTTTTGCTCAGGAATGTTTTAGTTATCTAGGAGTTTTTGAGGTTCTATATGAAATTTTGGAGAGTTTTCTCTATTTTTATGAAGAAAAAAATGGGGATTAGGATTAGTTCTGTCATATTCTTGCTAAAAGTATGCAAGCCATGTCTACTCTCAAGGAAATATGAGAAAAATCCAAATTAAGGAATCTTCTATAGGTAATCAGCTTGAACGATGGCCAAGTCAAGAGGGGACAGAAGTGTTCCAGACTGAATGGGACCAAATCATAGTCCAATGTAAGGCGTGGCCCTGAACGGCGTTCTGAACGTTATTAGAGTAGGAGGGACGTTAGCTAGGCCTCTGTAACGCCTGTGCTGTTTTGTTGATTTTGATGGTTGGAGTGTGGGTATTAGGCTAGCACCCTTCGTTTTAGGAAACATACACAAGTATTAAAGGGTAACGGGACGTTAGGTGACGACATAATCTCCGTTGGTCTGGAGAATACTAATGTGTGTTTGTATGATGAGATAGATAGTACTCAGTTTAGTTACGTAAAATGTTAACAATGGGGGAAACCGAGACAAGAAACTACAGGAGTTCTTTGTATTATTAGTGTAACTTTTTCATTCATTTCAGATGATTTCATAATGAAGTTAGAACAAAATGCCCTCTTTTCCTCAAATGCTGAGGGTACCTATGAGTCATTTCACACTCAAAGCTCTGCTTACCAAGAAAAAAGGTTGCATGCAAATTTTTTTAAAGGAGCAGATGGATGTAAAAGTGAGTTTAAATATTTACACAAAATAAATGAATGGAAAATGTCAACATGGGACTTGCTGGGTTTATTTTATTTTTTTTAAATCTTTGGAAAAATACCCTACAGTCCAAAGTACATAAATCATTTCTTAACAGAGCAGTATTAGGAAAAATAGCACCCTGGAGGACAAGCACCCCAGGCTGTCACCCCCTTCCCTACCCAAATAACAGACCTTGAAGCGACTTCAAAGCTGCAAAAACAACTGGCTCTGACATGTACCAAGATGGGGAAATATTCGCACGAGCTTAAAATACATGCCTCATCCTTGAAGAGAACAGAAGAAAAGGCAGTATCGTGTTTCCTAAGTGGAATTTGACAGTTGAAATTGAGTTCACTCTATTTACTTATGACTTTTTTGCTACTTGTAAAAAGTTGGTAAACTTAATTAAACTTATTTTTATGTTCATTCTTCCCTTCCCTCACCTCTTTAGTGGTGTGGGTAGAATAAAACTCTTAAAATATGAAGACTTTCCCCAGGTGGAAACAAAAGTCTTAGAGGCTTTCTTTCAAAGCTATTATGCCCAGACAGGTTAAATTTCATTTCACAGTCTTTAGTTTGGCATTCAAGGGTTGTGTATAGTTTGCGGTAACATATTTTCTTTATTGCTTTGTAGAAATCATCTTTAGACACACTTTAATTCATTTTACGTTGAAGAAAACTTTGGTTATAATCACATGAAATTACCTCTATTTTCTAAATACTTGCTAATATGCTAACATTTCTCTTTGCGTGTATGTGTGTGTGCGCACGCATGTGCATTTATGTCTATGCTTATGTACTCTGGTGCACATGTGTAGCTCAGACGATGACTTGTTGGAGTTGGTTCTCCTCCTACCACATGAATCCCAGGCGTTTATCTCAGGTCCTCAGGTGTGGAAGTAAGTGTCTTTACTGGCTGAGTCATTTCATTGGTCCTAGGAAGCGATTTCTTTTATTTTTTTCAATAATAGATATAATTTTATTTAAAAATTCTATGAAAGTCCCATAAATGTATATAATGTATTTTGAGCAAATCTAATACTACTCCCTTCAACTCTTCTTGGAACACCCCCAACTTTGTCTATAAAATTTAATTAGTAACCCACTGAGTCCAGTTAGTGTTGTCCTACTGGTATATGATAAACCTAACAGTGGCCACCCCAGAAACAAAAAGTGGTTTTTCCTTCTTCAGTACCGTCATCTGCCAGTAGTTCCTCAGTTTGGGTTGAGGCCTTAGGAACCAGTCCCTCACTCTGTTTGATTTTGTACAATTCATGGCTGTAGTGAGTTCATGTGTAGAACTGCCGTGCAGCATTTCACACATGTCTCCTCTACCCTGCGGTCCTTACATACTTTTGTTCCCTCTTTCACAATGTTTCTTGAGTCTTGGGTTAGGGCATATTGATAAAGATGTCCCATGTTGTACTGAGCACTCAGTCATTTATTCTCAGCTCTTTGATGAGTTATGACTCTTTTTTAACCACTACCCACTGCAAAAGCTTCTCTGATCAAGATTGAGAGTATAACTGATCTGTTGTATGGACATAAATATCTAGAATGCAGTTTCGCATGACCATTTAGAGAAACAATGATAGGGTTCCCCTAGATGTCTACCTCCCCAGCCATGGGCTTTTGAATAGGTTTACAAAACTGAGCATGAAATCCCTCCTGTGAAGCAGGTCTCAAATCCACCCAGAAAACAGTTGATTGTCCCATGACTGTCATGCCACGAATGCGCCAGTGGGTGCATCTCACTTGGTATGTTCTGGAAGGTAAGCATTTTAGTAGTAGGTCGAACACTGGGTAAGATCATTGATGACTTTTCTTCCTCAGCAGCCTGCATAGCCCCTTTTGGCTGCATGAAAGCTAGCCCGCAGGTAGAGCATTTCCAGATTAGTTGGAAATTGATTTATCTATGTCTGGAACCAAAGTGTGCAGTATCTTCAACAATAAAGTCTTACTATCTAGTTCTTGTTGGCAACCAAGAGCAAGGGCAATGACCTATGTATGCTATTTTGGTGGTTCTTAATTGCTTCTCTGACAAGTAACTCATAGTGAATGATCCTGCCTGTTGTATAGAGATTTTCATTTGATAACCCATGTATTCTGAGGGCAACATTGCCCCACAGTGCAGGGCTCCTCTGTTAAAACTCCTTATAAAAAAGCTTATTTTAATTTTTATTTTCGTTCATGTGTATGTCTCTGTGCATCTGTCACTTGGATGTGGGTGCCTGTGGAGGCCAGAAGAGGGCATCAGATCTCCTAGAGCTTCTTGTGAGCTACCCTGCATGGGTGTGGGCAACTAAACTTGGGTCCTCTGGAAGAGCAGGAAGTGCTCTAAACTGCTGAGCCATCTCTCCAGCACCTAGAGTATCCCCTTCAAAAGCGTATTAGTTTATAAACTACTGTGTCTCCACAAGCTTCTTCATACATCCTTAGTTGTGGTTAACCCACCTCCTACCCCTGCTCCCATCCCCTTACCCTCATCTCTCCTTAAACGTTCAACCCTCATATGCCCTTCATGTTGCTTTATGTTGCTTGTGCTCTGCTAAATTATCTAATTATATTTTTTTGCACAAATTGCAAAACTGAAAGTTTCTAAATAGCTTTGCATACACTCTTTACTTTGTTTAAACCTTCTCCTATCCCCTCATACCCTCCCCTCCCCTGCCCGCCATTACTTGAATCTTTTCTTCCCCAGGATTCTCCATCTTTACTTTCATTTTACCAATTATTTTACTATCTCCCATCCTTTAATGTGTCTGTTCCAAATGGTCCTCTTCTAGTTTGCTGGTTTCCTCATGTACTCCAAGTTAAGCACACAAAACAAAATTTGATTCGAAGCTAGGATCTGTATGGGAGAGAGAACACACACCACTTGTCTTCCTAGGCATGTGCAGCCTCATACAGTAGTATAATTGTTTTCCTTTCCATCTGTCTGTGGAGTTTATGATTTCATTTTCCTTCACAGCTTGGTGTTCTAGGAAGCTCTTTCTAATCATCCATGGCTCATGGTGATTTCTGTGTATTAAGTAATGTCATAGTTTCTTTGTTAGTGCCTTTTGCTTGCTGCTTAGTCATACTCTTCCTCTTAAACATTCTGCATCTTTGTTTTACTGTTTCTGTTTGTGTTCTTTGTCTTCCCAGCAATTTATCAACTCCAAAAGAGGAACTGCTGTGTTTGTCAGAGTCTATCTATTTAAAACTGAATTGCCTTTTAATATCCTTTGAACACTTGTTACCTAATATAGACATAACATTTAAAAATTTGCATGTGATTACTTTCCAAAATAGTGAAAATTAAAATAATTTTTAGCATATTGGTATGGGTGTATTTCTTTTTCTAAGCACAACTGTTCTTAGACAAACAACAAAAATATAAAGAGACTAAATAGAAAAACATTTATACCAGTTTTTTGCTGTGTGTATGTGGTTTACATGTGTGTATATGGATATGTGCATGTCTGTATGAAGAGGCCAGAGATTAATGATGGCTGTCTTCTTCTATTGTTCTCCACCTTATATTTTAAGGCAGAATCTGTCACTGAAACTGGAGTTTATTGTCTATGCTGGCTGGCCCTGGGATTACAGAGATTTACATTGTTCCTAGCTTTCACATGTGTGCTGGGAGTCTGAACTCAGGTCCTCATGCTGTGTAGCAAGCAGTTGACTGGCTGAAGCATCTCTCCAATCTGAAGAAAAAATGCATCTTTTATAAAGAAAATTGTAAGCTCAGCATTTTGCTCAATTTCAGAGTGTCCCAATGGAGCTGGACATGCAACTCAGTGGAAGAGCACTTGCCTAGTATTCCCAGGTCCCCATGTTCAGGCCCTACCACCACAAAAATCCAACCCAAACACAACAGATAACAGTCAGGCATGACTAGTACACCTGCAGCCTGAGTGTTCTTGGGTTGACAAAGGAAGATTGTGAGTTGGCCCTCTGGTTGGACTACATAGTAAGACCCTATCTCAAGAAACCAGTGATAAAGAGAAATCTGTTTGGAAGAGGGAGTTGGAGGCAGACAGTAGAGGGTAATGGAGAAAGTGGGAATGACTATGATCTCGGTCCACTTATACATGTTTGAAAATTATATAAAGGATCTCATTAATTTATGCAATTACTATAAGCTAATAAAAATGAATGCCCAAATTAAATATTGATAGTAGTGAAACAACTTTCCACAACATTCTTTGGGTAGTTTGATAGTTTTGATTGTCAACTTGACACAATCTAAAATTACGTGGGAAGAGAGTCTTAATGCCCTCACTGCCTAGCTAGGTTGTCCTGTAGCATTTCTTCAGGGGATTATCTTGATTGCATTAATCATGGTGGGAAACCATGATTAATGCATTGATTGCATTAATCATGGTGGGAAACCATGATTAATGCATTAAACCATTTACTCATCTGGGGCAACTTTGGGGCTAAGAGATGGCTGATGTTAGGCTACAGTTTCTTGGGAGCAATGCCCTTCTAGTCCCAAGGTAACTTGTTAGAGTGCTGAGATAGAGCAATGGCATGGGTCTGTTCCCTTGCCTCTGTATGCTGAGGATTTCAGCTTCATGCTGGAGGTGGGTTGTTGGTTAGATTTCTGGTGTGTGGGTCAGGTCTATAGTTTGTCTTCTTCCTGTTGAATTTAAAGCTATTATCACTGTTTGCTCTTAGTTCATGTTTATGGTTCCGAGTTGTCTGTTGCCCTATCTAAGCATTAAAAAAGTTCCATTTGCATTTTCCACTTTCATTTTATCTTTTAGGAGAAATGAGAATGACACCTGTTTTTCTTGGTTTTGTCAATTAGAGAAGCTAATAATAGGCTAAGGCCCCCACAGGTATCACTTTTATGCTTCTATGACCATAGAATCTCATGGCATTTTCCGAATCATGGACCTTTGGGGTTCTGGGGTAGATTCAGAATTCTGAGAGAGATGGCTCTCAGATGTGAGATGCTGTCTCATCATAGTGGCTCTCTAGAGTCAAGGGAGCAACAGACTAGACTAGTCTGCAGAAAGATCGGTCTTTTTTTTTTTTTTTTTTTCTTTTTCTGGAGCTGAGGACCGAACCCAGGGCCTTGTGGTTGCTAGGCAAGCGCTCTGCCACTGAGCTAAATCCCCAACCCTGAAAGATCGTTCTTTAAAAGTTTGAATTTTCAAACCACATTCATATTTCACAATGCTTTTCTATCTGAACTCCTTATATCTCTTAAGATGTATAACAAAAACTTGTCAAAAGAGAGTAGAGGGGTTGGAAGGTCAGGCTTTTGGGGATCATTATCTTCTTTTGGCAGAGGTGGTTAGAGGGCACGCTGCCATTTCTATGTACTTAAGCCGCTAGGGAAGATAGTCAGTGGTCAAGAACCCATGCATATTTTTAGGTGGATCTGGTTTGTACTTGACATCATTGCACCAAGGGTCACTTGAGTTGTTACTCATGTTCAGCTTTAGACAAATAAGCAGATCACACAAGTCATATCTTAACTAGAGGTCAGATGGAAAATAAAGTGTCCAAGCACAACAGGCTGGAGAGACAGGAAAATGCCTGCTGGTATAGGCCTAACAATGAAGGGAAATAGACCCAGTCCAAAAAAGAGCTGCTAGAATACCTCATACATCTGCTGTCTGAGTGGGAGGCGAGACTAGCTATCAGTTTGAATTCAAGCACTCCATTTTCAAGTTTGTCTCTGTCTCTCTGTCTTCTCACCCCTCTCTTTCTCCACCCCCACCCTAACCTACATATACATTAATGCTTAGGACTACTATTCTACACCAAATTGGCTCTCTCTTGGCTTTTGGATGTTGCTGGCAAGTTGGAGAACTGGTGTATTTACCAGCCAGAGTTCTGCATATCCACAACCATGACATACTGCTGCTAGAGAAGGGATAAGGTTGGCTCTCTCAAGTGTCGATGATAGAATATAAAGTCTTTGGAAGGACCTTAGAATACCTTTCTGTCCTAACTGGGTTCCCTTTCTCTCCTTCAACTTATAAGTGTTTAGTTTTAGCTATATAATAGCAGTGTTGATTATAGTAATTCATATGAACAATTTATCACTTATACCTGGTCATAGCTTATAATCATTGTGTACACTATTAAATGAGTGTCAGGTTAATGTTGTAAATTTAGTATAATTATGGTCATTTACCTATGAGTTATGGATAAAGCTTTGAAGAAGTTATTGCTTAATATTATAACAGAAATATTAATTTTTAAAAATCTGGCAATTACTTATTGAGGAAACTTTAGTAGCATATCTTTCCTTATTCATGAATAACTCTCTCTGGAAATATGATTGTGGGTGGGGAACATTCTTTGTTCCTTCAACATTCTGAGTAGAGAGAAGAGGAAGCATCCACGAAGAGGATGCCTACAATTTCTCCTTTTTCTCTGTTTGTTTTGACATTGAGAAATTCTAGATTTTAAAAGTGGGCTGAGAAGATAGCCCAGTGGGCAGTGTGCTTGCTGTGCAAACATGACGTCCTGAAATAGATCCTAGGATCCAAGTGACAAGGCCAGATGTAGTAGTTCATGCTTAGAATCCCAGTACTTGGGGACAGGTACAGGTAGACACCTGGATCTTAGCTTGTAGGCCTGTCAGCTGAGCTTGATTGGTGAGCCAGAGATCCTAGTGAGAGGTCCTTTCTTCACAAGGTGGACAGGTCCTGAGGAATAGCATCCAAGGTAGGCCTCTGGCTTTTAGATGCACACCTGTATACACACATGCACACCTGTACATACATATACACAGAAAATTTGTCTTTTTGAAATAATGTCTAATCAGTTTAGATGTATTGGAAATGTGCACTTTAGCACAGATCTAGAAATTTAAATATTAAAACATTTAAGTCTTAATAAATCTCAGACAATTAAATTTTTATAAGCAAAATAAGGGTAACAAATTGAACTTTGGATGGTTAATATATTATGGTGGTATCAGGGTGATGAAGAGATTTTAATAGAGACTTGTATTTAGTTTGTATGATTATTGCCTAGGAAACACTAGGTGGTGCAATTGTGCAAGGACCATAGAATGAAGTGGGTTTTATTTATTTATTTATTTGGTGCCAGGATTATAGTTTGAAGAAATTTTGGAAATAAGAATTCTCAAAATACTGAAGTAGAATTAAGGAATACTTCTACTGATTGGTCAGAAATTCAGGTAGGGACTCTATCTTATGATTTAGACCACAAAAATCCCAAGGTATCTGTGTATTGTTTATCACACTTGAAGATCTGACTACATCCTCTTAAACAGCTGGCCCCATTTGATTCTCTATGAACAATTATTGTGTGCTCTTTGTCTACAGTCCTATAAACTTACTGTTACTCCAAAGAATTCTAATATATCCTACTGTTTGAGTAATTATTTGTATTATTATGTATCATCTTTTCAAGTAGGTCTTCATCAAATCAGACTTGAACAATAGCTTTCCTCTTGATAGACTTTGCCATCTTTGATACATTAAAAGAAAGCCTTGCTGGCCAGGCATGGTGGCACGCGTCTTTAATCCTAGCACTCAGAAGGCAGAGTCAGGTGGATCTCTGGGAGTTCAAGGCCAACCTGGTCTACATAGTGAGTTCCAGGACAGCCAGAGCTACATAATAGAGAGACCCTGTCTCAAAAACAAACTAACAAACAAATAAACTTGCATTCCTATGTAAGTCCAGGATGTTAAGTTATTAAATTGAAGTGGCAGTTTCTTTTTTTTTCTTTTTAAACTTTTTATTGATTTTTCGTGGATTTCACATCATGTATTCTGATCCCAGTCATCTCCCTATCTCTTCGAGTCCACCCTCTTCCCTTACAACCCAAAAAACAAAGCAAATCAGTCAAACAAACAATTCTCAGTGTAGAAGCTGTAGTGTGGCCCAGTGAGTCACGCAGTGTACCCTTTAGTCCATACACCTTTACTTGTAAGTAGTGTTCATTGCAATGAGTCATAGTCTGGTTCGAGGCCTCTGACTTCTGCTGCACTATTGACACTAGCCCTTACTGGGATGCCTCTTGGATACCCTGTTGTTGTCCTGTGTCATGTAGACCCCACAGCTTTGGGACCAGCGGGACCAGCCCCTTCACGTGCTCTAGCAGATCATAGATGAGGTGGATGTTGGGGTGGGCTGACTTATAATAACCCTGGTTCTGGGCCTGGGTGGTAGCTGGGTTGGTTAGCCGGCCAGCTGTCCCTCATCATCACCACCTAGGGGAGCTCTCCAGCACTACCCTGGCTAGCTCATGCAATGCAGCAGGCAGCAAGGGGCAGGGCCAGTTCTCCTGCTTTTATGCCCTCTGGCTCACCAGCACTCACCCACCAGGGCCAGCTCTACTGTTTTGCCCATGTGAGGCTTAGGGCCCGCTCTCCCTATTGCTGTAGGGAGTATGTGGAGAGGGGCGGTTTTTGGCTCTCCTGTTCTCAAGCAGTCAGGGCTGGCTAACCTGCATCTCCATCAACAGGGTCAGCTCTGTGTGCTGCCCAGTGGAGGTATAGGGCCTGCTCTCCTGTAGTGCTGCAGCCAGTGAGGGGCAGGGCCAGCTCTCCCACCTGCCACAGGCAGTGAGGAGGAGGGGAGGGGAGAGGTCTTCTCTCAAAGAGGCAGTTTCTTAAATAAAAAGTAACTTTGGTTTATGTGTGGAAATAAAGAAGTAAAGAAGACATTTCTGTTTAGATAATTGAAAACCTTCAATTTTAATTCTGTATGATTTTGTTTTTAAGTTCCTTTCTATCTTCAAATGTAGTCATATTTGTAAATTAAAAAGCTGTGTATGTCTCCCGTTGACCTCATGAATGATGTTGTATTGGTTACATTTAGATGTTTTTCCAATATTCTGAAAGCACAAAAAGAGGCCCTCTTGCCTCCTGTTCTTCCTGTTGTTGAGTTGTTATATTTGTCCTTTTTCTTTTCTTTTTTTTTTTTTTTTTTGAGACAGGGTTTCTCTGTGTAGCTTTGCACCTTTCCTGGAACTCACTTGGTAGCCCAGGCTGGCCTCGAACTCACAGAGACCCACCTGCCTCTGCCTCCCGAGTGCTGGGATTAAAGGCGTATGCCACCACCACCCAGCAATATTTGTCCATTTTTTTTTGACGCAGTCTTACTATGGAGTCCATGCTGGCTTTGAGCTTGAAATAGTTTGCAGTCTCCAGAATGATGGAATTAGAGGCATGCACCATCTTGAACAACTATCTTTCCATTTTCTAAGACACTTGGTGGTAATCACAAATAAATCAGAACGAGTTTAAGTGCTTCTGTCAGCTGTTACAACTGACAGACATACATGAACTATGTCTGTTTTCATGTTTTCCTATGAATCCGATACTCTATCAGACACAGACTCAAAACTGATTTGACTTATTTTTTACCGATCAGTTGGGGTGCTTGGCATCAAAGTTAGGGCCTCACATATGCTAGGCATGTATTCCATCTGTAGACTTCACTAATTTGGTCAAACAACATCTAGTCCCTTCCCAGAACCCACATGGCAGAAGGAGGAGGAACCATTCCTACTTGTTATCCTCTGACCTTCACATGTGTGCTATGGCGTGCAGAGAGGTATACAAATGTAATGAACATTTTAAAAGTATAAATTCAAATGTATTGCAGACAATGTTCTAGTTTCTCTGAATTATAATGCATAATGGTATATTATTCCCAGTAACTATTGGAGGAGATTCAAAGGAAAAAGTTATTCTTTTCAGTCTGTGAAATACATGTCTGTACAGATTCAGACACACTCATCAGAGACCATTTGGGAGCTCTTTTTAGTCCAAGCAATTGGGCCATTGCTCATGGCTTATTTGATGATGTATTTCTATTTATATAAATTTTTGTTAAAACTTTTGGGATATAATGTACTTATAATTTCATGTCATTAATATTTTAACAACATTAGTTTGGTATTTGAGTCATGCAAACCAACTTTAGATAAAATGTTACAGAAACAATTTTGAATTGAAAAATCACTACTTTTATAGTAGTTGGCAGCCTTTATAAAATGACTGGATGTTCCTGCAGATATAGCCATTATCAAAATTGCCACCATTTAATAGCACCCATGTTAGCTACATTAGCTGGGGGCTGAATAGCCATGAAAATGGGAGTAACCTCTGACCTCAGAAATCATTCTTTTAAAAGAGGATTGAAACATGGTGATAGGAAATTTGAATTGCTCTTGCAGCTGCAGTGTTTGTTCTGTGAATGCTTAATTTAGTTTAGAGTTCTACTTTTGCCTCCAAAGCTGTCAGTCTTTCAGAGCATCAAATTCACTTGAGGAAGGGGGAAAAAAAAGCTTCCTTCCAGGGCTGTATTATTGAATGCAGTATTCAGACTTCAAATAGTTTCATTTAGGTAATACATATAGTCTCAAGAATGGGAATCCTCACATTTGACACGCTCTGTTAAATATATAGCTCATTCCAACCCCATCCCAGATACTGTTATGCAGGCACTTATTTTGGATAATCCTTTTAATGACTATAACTGAACTTCTTAGCTATGTAGAGGCCTGGTAGAGTGTGGAGGACGCTCGCTCTCTCTCTCTCTCTCTCTCTCTCTCTCTCTCTCTCTCTCTCTCTCTCTCTCTCTCTCTCTCTCTCTGTGTGTGTTTGATGTAGGAGTGTGTGTAGCTGTACATATACATTATTCAAGTTTGTTTGGCCTTTGTAAAGAAGTTGGGTTTATATTCTATATGTACAAATTTCTTTAGCTATTTAGAAGATAATCTTTGCAAGCTGCATGTAGAAGCTCAGTAAGCCTTGTGTTTGGTGTGCAGGGTAGTTGCACATAGACTACTCATTAAGAGAGTAGATTGTTACAGCTGATCTCCATGTTGACTGGAAAGCTAAACCAAAGAGATTTGAGAATGATATAAAAAGCAAGTTGGTTTGTAGACCAATTGGTTTGAAGTTTTTAACTACTCTGTATTCCTTTGGCTTTTACATGAACCTTATATTCCTGCCTTTAATATTTAGTAATTGACTTGGTTGATCAGAGGAAGAGAATAAAATCGAGTATAGAAACCCAGAACTTGAAACTGAGTTGAAATAAAGTCATTAATTTTGAAGTTTAATATTTGCTATTCTATTTTTAATAAAGATCAATGATTTTATAAACAATAAATGCTGTTATTGTGGGGATAGATATTTATGAAAGTTATCAATAAGTTTTTTAACATTACATAATTAAGGATAATGTAGATTGAAAATCCATGTGTGATTATAACTTCATTATATGTTGTATTGTGTTATACATATTTATTTTATGCAGATTTGAAACTCTTGTTAATAAGAACTACATATTTGTATGCAGTTAGAAAAAAATTACAAAATATAACTGAATCCTCATTGGATTAAAATGTTTAAGTCTTAGTGGAGCCAATGAAAAACAAATACATAATTTAATCATTGTATTTTAGGAAAGCTATATAATATACATAGTTCTAGATTGCCTCCTTTTTGTATTTTGTATGTAATATAAGTGTTCACATAAAGATACCTGATTATTAGCATACAGAATACAAAATTTTCACTTATGTTTTCTGGTCAGCCGTTAGCATTTCTTTATGTGTGAAGGTTTGAAATGTGTCTTGCCAGCAGCAACTCTATTCCTTAGCCAACCATAAGAGGGGGCTTCTACACCAGCAAGCTGCTTTCTTTGTACAGTACATGTAATTATTTGCTCTGAAAATGAACATTTTGTATAATGAACTTTCTGATTTTCATCCTTTTCTAAAATTAATTTAAATAATTTTATTTGTACTGGTGGTTAATAGTCTGACCTTATAGGAATCTAAACAGTTGAGTTATACAAGAAAAACAGAAATATTTAAAAATTAAGGGAACAAATATTTGTGCCTATTAAGTATTTATAAGCATAATTAGTGAATCAAATGCTATTTAATATACAAAAGAATATTTTTTGCCTTAAGTAAACTTCTGCAGACCATCATTAAGCCACTCAAATAATTCTACAGAAAGTGGTTTCTATGTGATCTATCAAAATCTAATCATTAAGGCTGCAGAGGTGGCTCAGCCATTTAGAGCACATACCACCCTTGCAGATGATCTGAGTACAGTTCCCAGCACCCATATGGTATGGCTCCCAACTGACTGTAGCTCCAACTCCATTGTCCTCCCTGACTTCTGCAGGCAGTGCACTCATGTGTATAAATCACACACATATGCATGTAATTGATAATAAAATAAAAATGAAAACTCTGTTTTTAATTTAATTTTCAAAATTAATGATGTAGTTCTTATAATATAGCCTTAAATAGGATATCTGGTCTTGAATGTCAATAAAAATGAAGACAGTATTTGACTTATAAAATATCAACCTGAATAGCTCAAGATAGGGCATACATTCATTCATGTATCTGTAAATAAATGATAATGCTTACTAAAATTATTTGTGTTCCTTGCTTGGCTGTAGGCAATAGATCGTTTAACTACTAAGAAAGAAAAAGTACTGGATAATGAATTTGGCAGTAGTGCAACTCTGGAATAATTAAGCTTGGTGCCTGACTCTTTGTTGTTGTTTTTTAGCTCTCATTTGTGAGACAGACTTAGGATGCTCAGTTACAGAAGCTTTGGCAATCAAGAATTCTGTCTCCTACTACCTTCTAATAGGTGTACACTTTTCCTTTCCTTAAAAAAAAAAAAAAAAAAAAAAAGATAATCTTGCTAGGTAGCCCATGCTGGCCTCAAACTCTTGGTTCTCTTGACTCAGCCTCCCAAGTGCTGGGATTAAAGGCATGAATGTGGTGCCTATACAACTTTTACTTCATATTATAGTGGAGGTTTCAGATCAGGGGCCCAGAATGCAGTGATAGAACTACAGTGATTTCTAGATTAGTAAAAGTTGTAGGTTATCTTAGCAGAAAATGCAAATTAATTTAAAAAACAAAGTATTTGTTAGATAAACAATTTAAAATGATATAACAGTTGGGAATTCACTTTTCATCAAGAGCTAATTTTAATAAAAATTTCCTATAAGTATTTTAGCAATAGACATTTAATCAATGTTTTTTAATAGTGTGTTAAAGTTCTGGGAGATTTGAGTTCAAGAACTACAAAAAGAGAATTTGAGAAAATCTGAGAGATTGCATGGATTCTGGTGACTGGCATTATAATGTTTTGAGAATATTCTTGCTAACCATAGAGTTATATAAAACTCAGACTATGCAGTTTTAATAGTACAATAAAAGGGACTGATTTCCAGGAATAACTTTTTAAAAGGTTCCTTTACTGGAATTGTTGGGATCCTGACTATCATAACTACCGGACAGTGGAACTGTGTCAGGCTACTTTCATTTCCTTGGATACTGTATTGCTTTCGAAAATATAAACTCGTGACTGGTGAGGTCTTGTCAGTTTGAAAATACATGTCAGCATAATACATGCTTTAAAATGTTTTCCTTCAGTTCTATGCGAATGAGTGTTTTTAAAGGAGGTGTTGACATCTGATGGCCATATTAAGCTATAAAGAAAATATGAAGTGTTGCAGACTTAAAGCATGTTTATGTTGGTAGTATATGCTAAAAATGTTAAGTGTATAAGTGGTCTTCATAGCTGGGTAAATTTGCATGTATGAATTTCTCTCCCTTAGAACGTCCAAAGCATTTTGTTAAGGACAATTTTAGCTTAAAATATTTTAAAATTATAAATGTTCTATCTTGGGTTGTAGAATTTTGTTTCTACAGGACATCACATTTCTCAATGTTTTTTAAAAAGTAGATATGAGCATATTAATTAATTAATTCATATTTAATTATTTTTTGTTTTAGTGTCTTGTGTGTGGTTTGCATGCACATTATGTGTACAGGTGCACTTGCCTGCTCACTCAAGCAGGTGTGTATGGAGGCCAGAGGTTGACTTTGGGATCATTCCTAGATTGCCTCTCCACCTCCTTTTGTTGAGAAAAGGTCTCTAAATGAACCTGAAGCTTGCTGTTTTTGCTAGACTGGAAGACCAGAAAATCCTGTGGCTCTACCTGTCCTCATCTCCTCAGCGCTGGGACATCTATGTAGTATGTACATCTCTGCCCAGCTTTGGAGTGAGTCATGGGGAGCCAAACTCAGGTCCTTGTACTGGCCTGGAAAGCACTTTAACCAGTGAGCCATCTCTCTGGCTTGTTTTAATATTTTATTTGAGATCCTATGCATTTAAATTTTTAGTGTTTTATGCTATTTTAATATTAATGGCAGCAATTTAGAAATAATTGGTTATATATACTTAGAATGAATGATTATATTTCATTTGTTTAATGCAAAGGCCTAAACTATGGTTCTTGAGGTTCCTTTCCTGGTTTATGAGGAGTACTTTTAGTTTGCTGATTATGTCTTTTGAAAAATTAAGCCTTATTTTGACCTATGCAAAATGAGAAACAAAACACAAAGTCTTGCTTTTGTTCTGAGTGTAGTATATGATCATTGTTAATTTATCAAGTTTATATTTAGCCACTGAGGCTTGCTTTTTGTTGGCAGAGATTAGACCTTTATTCATCCATTTATTTGATAATGAATACTATAGAATATCTACTATGTTGAAGGACCTCAGTAAAGAAGAGCACAATCTTTATTATGGTGAAAGTCGTTTACAGCCTTATAGAGGAGACTAGTAAATAGGTCATCTAGTGTGTAAGTTGATGAGTTTTGTGTTGAAGAAAGCACAAAGTACTTACTTTTAAATTATCTATGATAGAATTAGGGTTAGTCTTTTAACCAGATCTTGGTGTTGGGAAACTTCTCTGAAGAAAGTCAAAGTTGAGGCCTAAGGTTAACAAGACAAAGAGTTGGAAGGGGAGGTAGATGTGTGCACTTCAGATGAAATGATATGTTAAAAAGCAAAGATATTAGAGAATTTTGAGGCTTGGAGATTGTTCACAGGTAGGCATGGAATGATGTATAAGGACCTATTTCATGTATAACTTGTGTATCATTGGGATTCCATTCTTGGTGCAATCAGAAGTCATATTAAAGCTTTTCTAAATATTAACATAATTATCCTTATTATTTGTAAGAGAGGGAAAAAACCCTCATAGAAGTGTGGGAAATGAATTGGAAAGAGTTTGATTAGAGACAGGTATATCAAGTGAAGACTTTGTAAGTAATTGGTTGAGAGGTACTGGGGTCATAAACTACAGTGATAATAGTAAGGATGGAGAGAACTGGATGAGCCTGGAAAATAATCAACAACCACAACAAGGTTGTTGATTGACTGTATGTGGAGGTTTTAGAGAAGCTAGTACTGAAAGTAACACTGGCATTGTGGTTTAGGTGACTAAGTACTGGGTCTTGTATTCATTGTGCTTGCTTCTGTTCTCCCACCAACTCAGCTGGAGACATCATTTCATTAGAGAGAAAGCAAATTATCAGCATTGTCTCATTTTCTTCTCAAGTTCACATTAAAAATGATTCATCCAAGGTTTTAACCTGCTTTTTAAAGTACCAGGTTAGCCTGCCTATTTCATGGATGCTGGTAGGAAACATGAGAGCCCTAATCAGAGGTGAAGGGCACATGTTACATTAATGGAGAAGCTGAAGTATCAGCATGTTTGCATGGATTCTCTGGACTTCAGCATCTGACTGACAGGGACGAGGGCCAGATGACACAGCACATGCAGTAGTTTGCACTCCTAGAGAGGATGCTCAGAGGAACAGGTCACACCGGACAGTGTGTGCTTGCTGTGTGTTCTGTAAGAGGTGCTATTTCACAGGACTAATTGAAAGGAGAAGAAGCAGTGCTTTACTTACAGGAAAGTGGGAGATTGTTAGGGATCCATTCCCCAATACCTCAAAACATAATCTTCAACTTTCCTTTGCTTCCATCAGGCTCAAGTCGAAGTTATTTCTTTTTGTGTCTGGTACTCCAGCTTTATGTATGTTATGCTTTCTTGCTGTTTTGGAATCTTGGATCATTGGCTGTCTTCAATCCCCAAATCTCCAGTCATGGAATACTGGTTAATATTACATAGTGGATTTATTTGGCATCCCTGATAAGATTCAAATATTCAAGACAAATCAACAAAGATACAATGAAGACATGGTATTAGAACAAAAAACTCAGATGAGGTATAGTGGCTCATGCTGTTAATCCCATTGGGTGAGAATAAGACCACTACCACAATTTTTGAGCCAAATACGAAGCAAGCTTTATTAAATACTGGCTGGGTCCATATCTGAGATTGCCAGACTATGGGCCCTAATTCTATTAGTCAGAGGCTTATAAAGGCAAAGACCCACAAGGCTGTGTACTTCCTGCCTTTGTCCAATCAGGAGCAAGATTATTTCCTGACATACTTCCTGTCTATGTACCTTCTGCCTTTGTGTGATCAAACGCATCCTGTACAGTTGTGGCAACCAAGCTTGTTTACAGACGTGAAAACACATGGCTTGTTATCTTACGTGAGCAACAGGCCCCAGCATTCCAGGAAGTTATCTGTCCTTGGGCAGGTGGGGCTTACAGGTTAGAGGCATTTTTGTTTTATAGACATCTTAAGCATAATTTAAACTTAAAATATAACTTTAGCCCTCTCATTCCCCTCTTGAGTCAAACCCTTGACTCTATGGTGGGTACCTGTTTATATTGGGATCTAATAACTATCAGTTTAATGGCACTCAGATAAGAATTTATATATCTAGTTAAGGCATTAATGATGCAAGGGCCAATAGTAGTTAGTAGTAAAGGAAGGGCCAAAGGCCCTGTGATAGCTGATATCAGAGTTACTATCTAGGAAGAGCCCAAAAATGAGAATGGGGACTAGTCATTTATTTCATCTCAGGTTCCCATTTTTACATTTTTTTAGTACAGCCAGATTATCTCTAATGATTCCTGAGTAGTTTGTATAGAAATAATACTTTTCTCTTAAAGCCACACAGTAACCTCTTTGTTCTACATAGAGCAGTCAAGTGCAATATCATATTGTAGAACTGCTTCAACTAAATCTACCTGTTGATAGATCTTGGTCCTTTTGGTTTTAACAGGTACCCACTGGCCTACTAGGAAAGGTAGTTAGTACCTATAATACCTTTCCTAGTAGGCCAGTAGGTACTATAGGTAGCTATTCTATCTCTTTTACCATGGAGTTTCCTTTTGAACTAAAACTTCAGCCTTTTGTAGAGGATAAGGGTGACATACTCTTTTCTGTAACTACTTGCTGCTGAAATTAGGACATTGTTGTCATGGCCCTTGGAGGGGATTCAAGCAATGGGGGCATTCATCAGAAGCATCTGGTTAGCTGACCCAGCTGAAGAGACAGGGAGCAGTCATTGGCTGGACATCAGCTTTCAGCAAGTCCAGGGCTTGCAGCTGTTTGGAGCAGTTTGCAGTGTGAAGCTGATTTCTGGATTGTATCTGTCAGCCAAGTGGAAATCTGCTAGGACAGATATAGACTAGGGACAGAAGTTAAAGTTTAGGAACTTGAAAGAAAATCTTACATTTGGAGATTTCAGGCCCATAGTCATGGTAGTTGGAGGCGGGGATGAGTTCCAAGACTGGGAGTGGGAGAGAGAGAGAGAGAGAGAGAGAGAGAGAGAGAGAGAGAGAGAGAGAGAGAGAGATCTCCCCTATCCTCAGGAACAGGCAGGTGGGGAAATTTAGGCTGCACTTATCTTAGTCTATTTGACCTGTTAGAGGGGGATCTGAGTGTTACAACTCCCTTGACTCTTTGAAGCTCACATGAATTTCTTAGTTTACAAAAAGAGTAGACTCATGCTATTGAATCATAGCAAAAGCTATAGCTTTGGGTTAAAAAGCATCAGCATTTTTTTCTCTGTCTAGAGAGTTGTATATATAGATTAGACAGAGATGATTTTAGCCTGATGAGAAGCAACTTTAAGTGCATACTTAGATGACAACCAAAGGAAATTTAAAATCTTGAGCTTGTGACTAATAATAGTAGTCAGTGCTCTACCAGCATATCAGAACTCCACTGATCAATGTTAAAACTCTGAACTTTTGAAAGACTCATATAACAATAGCATAGAAGGGAAAAGAAATTTGAAACTTTATTACCTTAAATCATTTTCTTATACCTTTGTAACTTTTACCTACATATTTTAAAACACTTTCTTGGGCCTTCAAAACTTACTTGAGCTTTCACATCCTCAGACCTTTGCATACCTTAGGACACTTTCTTAGACCCTTAAACTTATATAAACTTTAGTTGATTAAAGAATACAGTCATGGCAAAGCAAGTTCTTTTAAAGAAAGGTATAGTAAAAAATTACATCTGAAACCTTTTTATCCTTTAATATGAAGCCTATTAGCAAGGCAAACCTGTCTGTCTTTCTCAGCAGGAGACCTAGTAGCTCTAGAAAAAGCAAGACCTGATTTTACATATGAAATGAACTAACAAGGTAGCTGCAGCCTTGGGGAAAGAGCTGGTTGCCTGCTGCTATTAGAATGACAAAGTTACAGTTAACCTAGCCATCAATGCCATCAGAGATCTGAGAAGGATAAATTATAGCAGGAAGAATAAGCCAAATGGCCTCTGTATCAATTAAAATGACAGAGACTTACCTACGATCTAGATGCTTACCCTAGGTTCCCATGGTCTTGCTGGCTTAGTTGGGGACAGAGGCCCCAGGGCAGTATCAGTCTTCAGCCACTGGGTCCAAATGATTTGACAGACTTTCTTGTGGAGGAGGAACTTGGGGGACTGGCCTACCTCGTCTAGGCAAAGTGGGGCAATTGACTCTGCAGTATCCTGCTTGTACCCATTTTGGCAGCGTCCTGGTTGCAGGCAAGGCATTGGGGCAATTTTTTTCCTATGGTTAGTGTCACCACAATCTAGGTCTGTGCCCCATCTGTCTTCTCTGGAGACCTTAGGGTCACATCTACATGTTGGCATTTCTGTCTATCACAGGAAGCTTTTTCCATTAAACATTTTAAATGCTGTATTCAGCAGATCTCTGAAGAGTTTCAGGACCATAATCTATCAGGTATACCTGATTTTAGGCTTAACCTTGAAAACACATACAGGAGGCTAAATAAAGCTTGTCATTGTAAATGAATTACACTTGAACTTAGCAAGGCTCCAAGCATAGTTCTGAGAAGATTAAAGAAGTTGATCTTTTATGAAGTAGTCACCATTAACTTACATGTCTTAATGATCCTTAATAATGTACAATAAATAAGTTCTACATAAGTTCTAAATAAATTCTATAGCAGGTAACTGCTACACTTGCCTATGACCTTGAGTACAAGCTACTGTGGTGTGGCCGCTTGGGACCCTTAAGACTTGGGATGCACATACACGGTACTCTCTTCACTCCCTCATCATTTGGATGCTGGGACTAACCAGGCAGATCTTGGAAGAAGATCAGCGTGGGACATAGCTCGACTTTCCCAGACCCTATGATAAATACCCGTGCTGTAGTGAGTTACCCCCTAATAAATTATCTTGCTCATTAAACAGACTCCGAGGATTTCTTGCATTATCTGGCGCCCCCACGTGGGAGCATGGGTGGGCCGTCCAGAACTTAACCTCATTCTAGTCGTATTTCCTTCTAGACAATCCCCCACAGGAATTTTGATGCAGAGGAAAGATATTATATAGGAATGGAAATTTCTACCATGTAAACCAAGTAAGAAATTAAAAACTTATCTGGAAAAGATCTCTGATTTGATTCTAAGAGGAAACTTAAGACTTTGTCAATTGACAGGAATGGACCCAGCAGAAATTGTAGTACCTTTAACTAATGAGGAGATTTCCTCTTTATGGAAAGATAATAAATACTGGAAAAGAGCCTGCAGTAACTTTTTGGGAGAGATTAACAATTGTTATCCCTCCCCCAAGATCCAGCTATACCACTCTTGGGCATATACCCAAGGAATGCTCAATCATACCACAAGGGCACTTGCTCAGCTATGTTCATATCAGCATTGTTTGTAATAGCCAGAACCTGGAAACCACCTAGATGCCCTTCAACTGAAGAATGGATAAACAAAATGTGATACATATACACAATGGAATACTACTCAGCAGAGAAAAACAATGACGTCATGAGGTTTGCAGGCAAATGGATGGATCTAGAAAAAATCATCCTGAGTGAGTAACCCAGACTCAGAAAGACAAACATGGTATGTACTCACTCATAGGAGGATACTAGATGTAAAACAAAGATGACTAGACTGCTACTCACAACTCCAGGGAGGCTACCTAATAAAGAGGACCCTAAGAAAGACACAGGGATCGCCCAATGACAGAGAAATGAATGAGATCTACATGAACAACCTGGACGTGAGTGGGGGTAATGAAGGGCAAGGGTCAAGGGAAAGAGAGCTTAGGGGAGTGGGAGATCCCAGCTGGATCAAGAACAGAGAGGGAGAACAAGGAAAAAGAGATACCATGATAAATGAAGACCACAAGAGAATAGGAAGAAGCCAAGTGCTAGAGAGGCCCACAGAAATCCACAAAGATACCCCTACAATAGACTACTGGCAATGGTCGAGAGAAAGCCCAAACTGACCTACTCTGGTGATAGGATGGCCAAACACCCTAATTGTCGTGCTAGAAACCCCATCCAATGACTGAGGGAACCAGATGCAGAGATCCATGGCCAGGCCCCAGGTGGAGCTCCAGGAGTCCAATTGGCAAGAAAGAGGAGGGTTTGTATGAGCGAGAATTGTTGAGACCAAGGTTGGATATAGCACAGGGACAAATAGCCAAACGAATGGGAAACACATGAACTGTGAACCAATAGCTGAGGAGCCCCCAACTGGATCAGGCCTTCTGGATAAGTGAGACAGTTGATCAGCTTGATCTGTTTGGGAGGCATCCAGGCAGTGGGACTGGGTCCTGTACTCAGTGCATGAATTGGCTGTTTGAAACCTGGGTCTTATACAGGGACACTTGGCTCAGCCTGGGATGAGGGGACTGGACCTGCCTAGACTGAATCTACCAGGTTGAACTCAATCCTCAGGGGAGTCTTTGCCCTGGAGGAGATGGGAATTGGGGGTGGGCTGGGGGGAAGGCAAGGGGAGGCCGGGAGGGGGGACAACAAGGGAATCCGTGGCTGATATGTAAAATTAAATTAAATTATAAAATAAAAAAGAAAAACATGTAATCGCATTAATAAATAGTAATATATCCTTTGTGACATACACTGAGCTATGACATTAGATATGTTTTGAAATATATAGCACTTATATAGAATATATACTTTTGAGTCATTGTCACATGAAATTTACAATTATGAGATTCTGTAAATGTCTTCTTGGGGAGCCACTCATCATTGTATGCTTCATTATTCACATTTTCTGTACTAACACTGGTTATTTTTTAAAGTAAACTTTGTCAAATTTACATAAAAATAAAAAGACTTTTGAAAATATGTAAAAAAAATGGTATCCCAAAAGTAAGAGAATAGAATTCATAAAACAACTGAATGGGTCCTTCCTCACATTGTACAGCAAAAGCCAATCTATGGAGTCCCTATATTCTATACTGATGCAAATAAATCAGGAAAGGCAGGATATAAATCAGGAGACTTAAATAAAGTGATTCAAAGCCCCTACAATTCTGTACAAAAGGCAGAAATGTATGCCATTCTTGTGGTACTAATGGACTTCACGGAACCCTTCAATATAGTCATTGACTCTCAATATGCAGAGAGAGTTATTTTATGTATTGAAACTGCTGAATTTATTCCTGATAATACACAATTAACTTCACTGTTTATACAATTACAGGAAATCATCAGAAATGGGAAACATTCTCTCTCTCTCTCTCTCTCTCTCTCTCTCTCTCTCTCTCTCTCTCTCTCTCTCTTTATATATATATATAAAACATATCAGATCCCATACAGGTCTGCCAGGTTCTCTAGCAGAAGATAATGATGAGATTGATCAGCTATTAATAGGTAATGTGTTAGAAGCCTCAGAATTTCATAAGAAACACTGTGTAAATAGCAAGGGTTTGAATAAGGACTTTTTCCATTACTTGGCAATAAGCCAAGGAAATTGTAAAAAAAATATCCTACTTGTTCCTTCTATAACCAAACTCTATTACCTGCGGGACAGAGTCCTTGATGGGGTTGAAGACTAATAGTTTCTATTAAGCACTAGGTTTAGATTCTTCAGGATAATATAGCTTTGGAATAATCTCTGTAACATGCCATTTACCTATGTTCTTGACGTCTCTGGATTTTAGTATGTGTCTCATGTTTGATGTTGTTCTTGTTGGTTGTAGATCCATTTTTGTTTAGGTCATTACCCTTTATTTCTCCTGGACAATACTTGAAAATCATTCCTATTGTACATAGTTTTTTATTAGGTTAGAACTTTCTTATTTAGACAAAAGGGGGAGATGTAGTGAGTAGCTGTCCTAGCTATGACCTTGAAGTACCACTCGTAGTGAGGCAGCAGGTAACTGCTACACCTGCCTATGACCTTGAAGTACATGCCCCTGAGGTGTGGCCACTTGGGACCCTTAAGACCTGGGATGCACTATGTGGTACTCTCTTCACTCCCTCATGGTTTGGATGCTGGGACTGACGAGGCAGATCTTGGAAGAAGATCAGTGTGGGATATAGCTCGGCTTTCCCGAACCCAATGATAAATACCTGTTCTGTAGTGAGTTACCCCCTAATAAATTCCCTTGCTCATTAAATAGACTCTGTGGATTTCTCACATTACAAGTACCCTTTTTTACTTTAAGAGGGAAGAAACAGGACACAACTATATCTAGACAATGCAAAACCAAGCTCCAACAGTGTAACAACTTAATGCTCAATATCTATCTGAGAATCACTCACACTCCTCTGGGCTTCCCCAAGGGACCTGGGTCACCTTTCTGGCCCTGTCCTTGGCAGCATATACAGACTGTCTTCTAGGGTCCAGTCAGCTCCTTTTCATCGAGGCTGTTGTTTTTGGTGGCTATCATATGGTACCAGCATCTCCCAAACTACTGGGGTCCCTCTCTTGGGCTTTCTTTAGGAACTCCAGTGCTGCCACATAGTGCGAAGCCTCAGCTGATCTCCACGACTCCTTCATGTCTTTAAAACCAATACCACCTGGATGGCTCTTACATTACAATGTTTGGCTGCCAACACAAGGTACATTTTTATGTATAAACACATGGAGGTTCAGTTTCAATACCTTAATTATACAATCATTGTTTTTATCTTTCATAAACTTTGTTTTTATGACTTTGTTTTCAGGACAAACATTATCATACAAAAATCCATCCTAATCCAAAATATTTTGGACACCTGGTGTTGCCTCCTTGGTTGGTTTATACCATGTGGTCCCTTTAATCGAGATGGTGTTGAAGTCACATGGCATCCACCCTCTCCAACCCTAGCAAAGGTCGCTGCCAGTCACCTGGCTTCCTCCATCCAGATGAGTGACAGTGGCTAAGGTAGCATCATGCCTTGTTTAAGATTATCTATGTATAGATTTTTAACTATCAACCCCCTGTGTTACAAGTTTTAAGTTAACATTTTTTTGTTATTCAATAAACTTACAAATCTTGAGGTACAAAAAGTTCACATAATAGTCTTATAAATCTTGAGATAAGATTTATATCTTAGCAAAAGTTTTAGACAGTTAAATGAAACCAATAATCTAACTTTTTTTGTGTGTGTCTATTTTGCTTTGATCTCGTTTCCCTGTCACAAAATTGGGTGGACCACCTGACACAGGACAGTTGGAAGTTAAACAAGCGTGCTTGGGTCTAGAGGAGGGAGAACCATAAACTCCAAAGCCAGATTTTCAATATAATAGAACAGCATAAAACAACTTTAATTTTATCAACACCCAAAAGACATTCGAAATTCCTGATAACCTGAATCTAGTGACTAGAAAGCTCGGAGTAAATTCTGAGCCCTGACAATCAAAGCAGCCATGACAAGTGGCATTAGCTGTGGTGGCTGGTGGCTGCCAGTAGCAGAGATAGTACAACCAAAACCAATAAACACAAAACACAGAAAGCTTACACACTCAAAGGAGACTAGTCAGAAACAAAATATGTGGTGGCTACCATCATTTGAACACACCAGAAACCACAGATCCATCCACACACACAACAGACAGACAAAACTTTCTAAATAACCAGAACTAGGCAGGTGGGAGGGTGGTCTTGCTTTTTTCCTGGGTCCCATTGAACTCCTCTACATCCCAGATCAGGATCCCTCAGAACAGAACCAGATACCACAGAAAATTACTATGATTTACTAGGGGAAAACTCTGTAGATCAGTAGTTCTAAACCTTCCTAATGCTGTGACCCTTTAACAGTTCCTTATGTTGTGGTGAACCCCCTACCATAAAATTATTTTCATTGCCACTTCATGACTGTAACTCTGTTATAGTTATGAATACTAATGTAAATATCTGATCTGCAGGATATATTTTCATTGTTACAAATTGAACATAATTAAATATAGTGATTAATCACAAAACAATATGTAATTATATATTTGTAGTTATTTGAATAGACTTAATTGACCTGTAGAGAGTGGTATTGTTTGGAGGTATGGCCTTCTTGAAGTGGTGTGTTCTTGTTGGAGGAAGTGTGTTACGGTGGGGGCGGGCCTTGATGTCTCATATATTCAAGCTATGCCAAGTATGGGGCACAGTTCACTTCCTGTTGCCTGTGGAGGATCAAGATATAGCACTTTCAGCTCCTTCTCCAGCACTATGTCTGCCTGCATGCGGTCATGCTTCTTGCCATGAAGATATGAACTAAACCTCTGAAGTGTAAGCCAGCCCCAATTAAATGTTTTCCTTTATAAGCATTGCCATGATTGTGGTGTTTCTTCATAGCAATAGAAATCCTAACTAAGACAGTATTGTAAAATATTTATTTCTAATTACTAGTAAATGAAATTTTGTCTTGAAGCATGGTGTAGCATGGGTAACAGTCTTAATGTAACAACAGTAAACTTCATTGTTATATTTTGCAGCAGTATGCATAAAGAACCAACCTCAGTTGGAAGGTTGAGATTGCTTCTTTCTCATCAGATCAGAAATTCTTGGGGCAGTCTTCGCAAACGCACAGTGAAGATCCTCTTTCATAACAAGTCTACCACTGTATTTAGACTTGATAACCGAGCTGGAAAACCCTGTTTCACAAAGATGTTGTTGGAAATGGAAGAAGGGCAGCACAGTCTCAGACAGAAGGGATATGACTGCAAACCCTTGATCCAGAATTCTGTAATGGCACTGTAGAGACATCAGTTCTCATGGCATTGCTGCTCATGCGCTCAATGACCTCCTCTTGTGCTGTCTCGGGAACACCTTCAACTTCGACTGCGAATGGGCTTCCGGCAAGTGCAAATGGGGTGTCAGGTAGATTTGGAAAATAGGATGAAATTTCATCTGTAAGCATGTGCAAGGGTTCTTTCACAAAAATTATCATCATAATCCTTTGGTCTGGTTCACTGTCATGTTCCTCAAAGAAAGCAGATAAGGGAGGCAACGTGTACATTTATTTTCATCCAGTTTTTTTCTTTCCTTTTTTTTTTTTTTTTTGCCAGAGCTGAAGTTTCATTTGGAATGATCATATCTTTTCAGACAAATGGAGGCATGTTTCATTTGGTCCTAGCAGTGTAAATTTAACTCATTCAAGATGGTAAAGATGTCCACCAAGTAAGCTATTTTCTACAATTCACTTTTATTGCTGAAAAATGTTTTGAACTGCAGTCTTGCTTTCTAATTAAAAAATGTTTTGAGTTCATCATGAAGCTCAAAAGCATGTTTAAAAACTCTTCCTCTGGACAACCATCTCACTTCAGTCTGAAATAGCAGAGCTTTGTTTGGTGCATCCGAATGCATGGTTGGCAAAAGAGCTGACTGTTTAAAGTGCTCACCTTTAAAAATTGACTGAACTAATGACACTTTACTTCTTGTAACTCATGTGGCATTGTCTTCATTGTTATTATTTGCCGATGAATCATACACTGAGCTCTGATGACTTTTGGTGACTTGTTCAGTACCAAAAGTTGAAATCCAGATCGACATCCTAGCATAGCTGGAGTGCCATCTGTGCAAACACCACAAACCTTTTCCCACAAGATCTTCGCTCTTTCACAAATGAACCAACCGTGTCAAATTTATCACGTGCAGTAGTTGTTTCAAGAGGTTTGCAAAAAGGAAATTCATCTTTCAAGTCGTTATCATTGATATCCCTCACGTAAACCAGTTACTGAACAGTTTGCAAGTCTAGATTTGTCAAGCTGGATACTAAGTATTGGAAGTGGAGCAGATTTAATTTCCTGGATTACCTGATTGAGAATATCAGCAGACATGCCATCTATTCTTCTGTGGACAGTGTCGTTAGATAAGGAAACTGCACTCAGTTGTATAACAAATTTGTCTCTAATCAAAACTTGCACTTGTCTTTGGCTGCTGGCAACAGTAATTCCTCAGCAAAGGTGTGAGGTTTCATAGTCCTGGTGATTCTGAGTGCCACCATATATGAAGCTTCAATAGCTGCTATGTTTTGTTTGTGGTACTTTCCACCATTGTCAAGTCTGGCTTTCTTGAGTCCATCAGCTTTGCTTCTAACATAGGTGGTATCCTTGCCAGCAGAGCTCAGATGCTTGCTGTCAAAATGGCATTTTAGTTTGTTCAGCTTCAGTGATTTGGCTGATAGAACTTCATAACAAATAATACATTGCGGTTTCCCAATTTCTACTGTAATAATTGAGGTTAAAAATCCTCACTATCTTTTCTTAATGTTCTTCTCTAAATGATCCACTATCATGGGATGGTTTTCTAATGAAAATAATATATAACAATAACTTTAATAATACAAAAGATGATACATGGCATAGTTGAGTCAATACAGTTTCTTTTTAAAAACATACTTGTTACTATCGCAAAGGGGCAGCATTTACATCAACCACAGCTTAATATAAAAAGACCTATAAGCATCCAGATTAATTTCCCATTGTATAGATTTTTTATAGTAGTTGATGATTTTGCAGTACATGGTTTTACATTTACCCAGTAATTGTAATTCATGAAGTGTCATTTTACTTCCAATACTGCTGTTTTCAACACAGTAGCTGCTTTCTACACTTGTGTGACTGGTCTGAATAAGTAAATTATGGAGCCGGCCCTGTCACATACAACTGTATTTGTTCAGGGCATCTGTGATGGGGTTTGTGTGATTATGTCATCATGCTATGACTCATATGTGGGCATATCTGCATGTGAGCAGACCCTCCTGGAGATAGATAGAGGAGCAGTGTCTCACTTCCTAAGACCATCAGAAATATGTGTTTTCTGATGGTCTTAGGCGACCCCTGTGAATGAGTCATTTGAGTCCCAAAGAGGTTATGACCCATAACTTGAGAACTGCTGCCATAGGTACTTGCTACTTTTCTCAGCTTGGCAGTTCACTCTGGTAGTCCACAAAACAGAAAGCATGCCTTGGAGCCTTGGAATGTCTGAAGGTGTGCACCTCTAGAGGTAGCCCCTCAGCCATGGAATCCTGGGTGAAGTCCGGCTTTAGGATTGGGTGGATGGTCTGATCTCTCTGGGGCCTCCAGAAAATGTTAATCCCACCAGGTAAGAATAAGGTCACTACCACAATTAGTGAGCCAAATTTGAAGCAAGCTTTATTGAATACTTGCTAGGACAATGGACACTGGCCAGGTCTATACCCAGGATTCCCAGATTATGGTGCTGAATAACATTAGTCAGAGGCTTATAAAGGCAAACCCCACAAGGCTATGTATTTCCTGCCTTTGTCCAATCGGGCAGGATTATATCCTGACGTACTTCCTGCTTATGTACCTCCTGCCTACCTGTGATCAAACACATTTTGTACAGCTGGGGCAACCAAGCTTGTTTACAGAAGTGAAGACATGTGGCTTGTTATCTTACATCAACAACAGCTTCCAGCATTTCAGGAGGTTATCTGTCCTTGGGCAAATGGGGCTTACAGATTAGGGGCATTTTTGTTTTATAGACATCTTAAGCACAGTAATTAAAATTTAAAACATAACTTTAGCCTTTATAATGCTTATAGTCGCAGCACCAGGAGGTAGAGGCAAGAAAATGAAAGCGTTCAAGGCCATTCTTTGCTGTGTGGTAAGTTTGAGGACAGCATAGACTACCTGAGACTCTGTTATGAACAAACGAACAGATACTAGAATAAAAAAACTTTTGAATATTGTAGTGGGAAGTTTCTCTAGTCCTGCCTTGCCCAGCAATCTGGATGAATCTCTCCTACCCATAGTCCTGCAGCTGCTTATAAAATAATTACACAGAGGCTTATATTAATTACCAACTGTATGATCTATGGCTTCAGCTTCTTGCTAGCTAGTTCTTTCATCTTAAATTAACCCATTCCTATTAATCTATGTATTGCCATGTGACTGTGGCATTACTGGTCTGCTGGCATCTTGTTGCACCTTCAGCAGTGGGCTTGTGTCTCTCCACATCCACCTTTCTCTTTCCTGTATCTCTGCTTGGATTTCCCGGCTGCTTCTAAGCTGCCGTTCCATAGGCCAAAGCAGCATATTTATTAACCAATGGGAACAACATACATTCACAACGTACAGAAAGACATCTCACAGCACTTCCCCTTTTCTGTCTAATCAAAGAGGAATGTTTTAACTTTAACATAGTAAAATTATATATAACAAGACAGATATCAAGCAAGAGTTAAAGTTACAATATCTAGTCTATTTGTATTTGGCAAAATTAGAAAATATTCCATCATCTATTCTATTTTTGTGAGTCTAAAGTTTTTTTTTTTTTTGGTTTTTCGAAGCAGGGTTTCTCTGTGTAGTTTTGCGCCTTTCCTGGAATTCACTTGGTAGCCCAGGCTGGCCTCGAACTCACAGAGATCCGCCTGGCTCTGCCTCCCGAGTGCTGGGATTAAAGGCGTGCGCCACCACCTCCCGGCGAGTCTAAAGTTTTATATCTAATTTATCTCTTATCATGACTAAGGAAAATTATAACTATCTAGTCTTCAACTCCATTAAAGACCTCAGAAGGATATAATATTACCCAAGTAAACAGGAAGTGTATTGTAAGTAACTTCCAAAGTTATAGAAATGACAAAGACATCTGGCTGCCTGGACAGTCATCCAAAGTTCCTCTGAAATGTTGGGGCATCCATCTTCAGCATACTGGCCTAGAGTCTCTGGCAGACATTTTAGTGAAGCAGGAAATTTGAAGGATTGTCTCACCTATTGGCAAAGTTCATCAGTTACTTCTCCCTGTGTACTGCAGAATGTCTGGCAGTCTCCTCTATGAAGCAGGAACATGAAGGACCCTCTCACCTTGCTAAGTTCAGTGGTCACCTTCCTATGTGTCCTGCATGTCCCGTTTATACAACATACTGCCAAGCAGTCCAGGCAAGAGTGGTTTCTTGCCCAAATGGCTAACTTTTGCCATAAAGAAAGCAAACTCCATAATAAGTTTCTTCAATGCACATCATCCTCTTTGAAGTAATTGGTGCTGCCAGGAGCAGATGTGTTTCATTGTCCAGAAAAGTCTTAAGTTTTTAAAACATTTTAAATGCCATATTCTGTAGATCTTTAAAGTATTTGAAGATTATCTACCTAATTGAAATATATCTACGTATACCTAGAAAACTTAACTAACATGACTATAACTTTGATTATCATAAATGACTAATTATTCTGTATTTTTAATTGTATATTAAAATTTTAAATGAGTTGCATAAACATAATACCTTAAACAAGAATAGAAGTATATATACAGTATAACAAAATTAACTTTAAATTTGTATCAATAAACCAAAATCCATAGCAATGTAAAACATTTTAAACAAGTTGTTGCTGTTTAAAAGTAGATTCAGTAATCTACCCTTTTATCCTGTCATATCTATATCCCCTTTTCTTCTCTAGAAAGAAATTTCATTTATAATCAACCTCCTTTAAATAAAAATAAACATTTATAAACAATATTTTGGGAATTTGGGTGTAGCTTCTCATAATACTTCCTGCTGGTTGGGTGCACTTGGCAGTCTTATGGGGATCCTGAGAAAATTAAGAATTATAGTTAAATCTTGGCTGTAGTAGTCTGTGAGGCTATATTGACCTCAGGGGGTCTTGTTTGATCAACCATATTAGCCTGTAATCAATTCATAGGTTCTCATCTTCTGTGGAAACAAAACCAGAACCTCTTTTCTAAAGCAGCATATCCTTAGACACAAAATTTGAAGTCAAGATAACTTTAAAATATACATATTGGTTTAACTGAGTAGTCTTTGCAATCAAATGTCTCTCTCTAGTTAAAAATCCCAAAGACAACACAATCCAGACTTTCTGTGTAATTTCCATCTTGGTTTTGTTTTTTGTTTTTCGAGACAGGGTTTCTCTGTGTAGTTTTGATGCCTGTCCTGGATCTCACTCTGTAGACTAGGCTGGCCTCAAACTCACAGAGCTCTGCCTGGCTCTGCCTCCTGAGTACTGGGATTAAAGGCATGCACCACCACTGGCCGGCATAATTTCCATCTTTACATGGCTTAACTTTTATATTACTTTTATTGTCTCTTTAAAGACCTTATTTTTTAAAACTATCTATTTCTTTATATAACTGCATATACTCCTTTTTCTCTTTCTTCCAAGTTTATGTACATTTTTACACACACTGTAAACCATTTAGAGTTTTATTCCATCTGAATCTGTCTTATTGTAAATCTATAATTTCTTTGACCAAGAGAGATTTTAAATTGCTAAGCTGTGTGGCTAGGACAAACATGGCAGCCTTGGCAGCTGACTCTGCCCCTTTTGGCTTCCCAACATGATGGAGGTACCCAAGAGAGTCACACTTACCTCGCCAACTCTGGGGTCCATGCTGCCACCAGGTAGTGTGCAGCTGGCCCACATACCTTTTATGTCTGTGTGAGTAAAAGCTAAATTCACCATGCAGTGTGCTGCACAGCTTGGAGACACCTTTGTGTACTGAGGCAGGAATCCACCATGCTGTGCTCCAGTCTGAATGCTGTGGCGTCTCTGTACCGTGGCCTACATGAAAGACACAAGTAGGAAACTAGTTTTGGCTCCGTTATTGTGTGTTTAGAAGCCCTTTTAAAATTCTTTTAGGCCTTATGGAAACTGAAGAGCCCCAAGTTAGTCCGCCTAGCTCAGTCAGTAGAGCATGAGACTCTTAATCTCAGGGTCATGGGTTCTTGCCCCACGTTGGGTGCCAAATGTAGTGGGAAGTTTCTCCAGCTTATTTATCAACCAATGGGAACAACATATATTCACGGTGTACAGAAAGACATCCCATAGCAGAATATATTTAAGGAGACAGAAAGGTCACTACCCCAATTTAAACATTACATAATGAATATACATGTTGAATTATCACTCTCCCCATATATTTTTATAAAAAAATAGTAAGAAATATTAAGTAAGCATCACAGAATGATGTGGCAAAGAGCAGGATAGAGCTATTTCATATTAGGTCACCAGAGAAAACTTAGGAAGAAATGCCTTTGGTAGAGAATAAAACCTGATAGTCACTCAAAGATCACAGAGGAGACACTTCCACAAATAACAGCAAAATTTATAAAGGCTCTGAAGCACTCATGTGCCAGGTATTTGGGGGGAATGGAAAGAAGGGCCATGTTTCTGAAGAATACTGAGGTGGAAAATGATCTCCCTAGGTGTTAATGACTATATAATTCTTAATATTGGGTATATGATTAGTGGTTTCTTTCAACCTGAAAAGATACACTCTTCAGTTCTGTGGTATGACTTAATGGTTTTGTTGTTTCTGTATTCTTCATTGTTTTTCAGAATCAGTCTGATTTCCAAATTTCTTCCTCCTTATGTTTATGCACTTAGGTATACTTCTTCTTTCCTTCTAAGTGAGATATACATACATACAAACAAACTAATGAGATACTTGTACATGCTAGGTAATAACTTCCCACTTAAACCAAATCTCCATTTATTTTCTCCTTGATGTTGTTATGTGTTTGTTTTTTGTTATAGTCTCTTTAAAAATCTTAATTGAAAATAGATTTTTTTTCCTCACATAATATATCCTATTACAGTTTCTCCTTCTTCTACTCCTCCCGTCCCTACCTTCCTCCCTTATGGTCTGGATCCACATTTTCTGTCTCTCATTAGAGAACAAACAGGTTTCTATGGGATGAGATAAAACAAAAGCACATTGGAATTGGACAAAATAAACAAGAGAAAAAGAGAAAGCACAAGAATCAGAGTTCATTCA
Organism: Peromyscus eremicus; assembly: GCF_949786415.1. Taxonomy (NCBI): domain Eukaryota; kingdom Metazoa; phylum Chordata; class Mammalia; order Rodentia; family Cricetidae; genus Peromyscus; species Peromyscus eremicus. Next base: position 9,831,232 of record NC_081426.1, on the reverse strand, counting down.
TTTACATACTCAGAAATCTCACAAAGACACTAATCTGGAAGCCATAAAATATACTCTGAGGATCCAGTGCAGACCCATGCAAGCCCTGTGCATGCTGCCCCAGTCTCTCTGAGCTCACATGAGCTTTGCTCATATCCTTTTTGAGGGCTTTGTGTTCTTGGTGTCTTCCATCCCCTCTGGCTTTCTTTCTGACTTCACTTTTGCAGGGTTCCCTGAGCCCAGAGAGGAGGAATTTGATGGAGACTTCCCATTTAGGGCGGAGCGTTCCAAGGTCTCTCACTATCTGTATAATGCCTGTGTGTGGGTCTCTGTATTTATTCTCATTTGCTGTAGGAGGAAGTTTCTCTGATGACGGCTGAGCAAGGCATTGGTTTATGAGTATATCAGAATGTCATTAGGAGTTATTTTATTGTTACTTTTTTTTTTTTTTTAAGAACAGTGGTATTTGGTTTTATCCTAGATCCCTGGGCTATCTAGTCTCAGGTTCTTGGTTATCCAAGCAGTGTCAGGAATGGGTTCCATCTTGTGGAGTGGGCCGTAAGTCAAATCACTTATCAGCTGGTTACTCCTACAGGCTTTGTGCCACCATTGTACTAGAATTTCTTCCAGGCAGGACACCATTGTAGATCACATAGTTTGTGGATGGGTTGGTGTTTATCTTTCTTGTTTGGTAGCATGCAGAGTACCTTCCTTCTCAAAGACTCTAGAATGTAGTGGTGAAAATTCTGTGTAGGTATAAGCTAGACTTTGCTATGTTCAATCTGCTGTGTGGGTGTTGTCTTCAGCAACAAGGGCTTGCTGTCAGTTTGTGGAGAGCAACCTATAGTTTTGGCAACAGCTTGGGTTGTTTGGGGGTTCTCATGGGGCCCCTTTGGCCAACAACTCAGTTAGATGTAACCCAATCCCAGGATTAGAAGCTTCATTTGGTGACAAGAGATGACCAGTTGGAACTCTGTCTCTCCCATTATTTGGCAATTTTCTTTAGATCGCCTTCATATATTTATATATTTTAGGAAGCTTCTACTGTATTAGATTTCCATACTACCCCTCAAGTGTCCCTTAATTTTAGCTGTGTCTCTTTGTATTTCTTCCCTCCAACCCCCAAGCTGATTCTTTCCACCCCTCCCACATCCCATTTATAACTATTCTATTTCTCTTTCCTAATGAAAATTACATCAGTTTGGGTTTTTGTTTATTCAGTTTTCACTTTGAATTCTTAAACTGTTTTATTCATTCCTCCCACTGTGTTTTCATAGATTTCTTTAAGGGACTTATTTATTTTCTCTTTGAGAACCTGAATCATTTTCATAAAGGCTATTTTAAGGTCTTTTTCTTATGCTTTAGCTATGTTGCAATATTCAGGGCCTGCTGTGGAGTTGCTGGGCTCTAGTGGAGACATATAGTTCTGGATGTTATTGATTGTGTTTTTATGCTGGCATCTAGGCATCTGGATTTTGGAAGATTGTAATTCTAGGTGCTGATATCTGGTCTTGTCTTTGTTGGGGGGTGATTTGTTCCTTGGTTTCTGTTGCCATCTCTGGTTCTTAGAGAGGGTGGTGACTGTGTGTTCCCTTGTAGGACATTCTTCTGGGATTCTGATAGATGGTGGTCACTAGGGGTTCCAGGAAAAATGTGTTTCTAGGTATTGGGACCTGATACTTAAAAAGGGGGATGGGTTAGGATCAGGGTGCTCAGGGGGTCCACAGGAGGGTGACAAGTAGGGTGTTCCACCAGGACCTACTTAGTTCTCTGGGAATGGGGGCATAGAGTGAGGAGAGGCCACCGAAGTTGGTCTGTTGCAGAGCTGGGATGAGGCTGGGGGATTGGACTTGAAGGAATGGAGAGAGAGGTGAAGATCTGCACAGCCTCTCTGCTTTTCTGGCTGGAGTGGCTTCCTAGGGTTTCCTGCTGAAGTTGGGGGAAGAGATGAGGGGAAGGAAGCTAGAAATGGAAGATCTCTGTTTGCATACATGTCCATGTGGGGAAAGAGAGAGTTTGCTCTGATATAAACTCTCAAAAAGTTCCGTTTCCAGTTTTTTTATGTATTGGGTGAGATCCCTGCCTGACAGTGTTAAGGAGGTTTAGTAGGGAAGAGAACCTTAAAGTTTATCTTGTAGACTTAGATAGCTCTCTAGCTCTCACTATTCTGTGCACAGCCATTTCTTCAGAAGTTCTTTGTGCTTCCCATCTCTGAGCCTCTCCAGGATACCTACTCTGAGCTCTCTCTCCTCCATAGGTATGTGGTTTCTGTTTCTTCAAATCTGTCATCAGTTATCTCTTGCCCATCTACTGTTTATACTCTAAAATCTTGATTGGATTTATTTTGTTCTTATTTTGCCTTTAGTATCTTTTTCCAATGAGGGTTTCCCCCTTAATTGTCCCATGAATTTGGAAGGGTATCAAAGTATCTAGCTGTCCATGTCCTCTCCCCGTCTTTATCAGGGTATGTTACTGAGTCACTTGTAGCTAATTTTTTTACCAAAGGAAATCAAACATTGACATACGACATTTCCTTAGTTCTGATTTACCATTGACAGTAAGGTACTATTGAGTTAATAACAAATTCTGATAAAAAACCTACACTATGATAAAGACACACATTATTGTAAGATACGTACATTTTTAAAAAACTGTCAAATGGAACTTGGGAAATATAATGGATTTATATACATCATATAGTTTGTTTTCTTTGAAGAAATAAGTTCTGAAAATGGGTAATGATTTGTTTTTATTTTGACTGAGATCATATTAAAGTTCAGGAGTAACTTTCTTTCCATTTCCCTCTTGTTCATGGCTTTGTTTTGTTGGTTACACTGTGGTGGAATTGCATGTTGTTCTCCTTACACCCCTCCCTCACTAAGTTATGTCTGCTTCAAGGACAGGTTGTTGAGGTTTTTCTTCATATCCTGAGTGCGTACCACTGTGCCTTGCCTACTTGTTGGCATTTAGTAGATTATGCAACTATATGTTGAACCAAACAAAAATAATTAAAAGTTGAAATGATACCCATGAAACTGATAATGACTTAGTTTTCCTTACTACTAAAATCAGACTCATAATTTTATGGCTATTGAGTTCTCACAGAGGGAAACTGACGTGTACTGAGTGGTTATCATGCACCATAAACTTTAAAAGATGGTAATGGTGTAAAGTATGAGTTTTAAAGCATAGGATGCATTTTTTATTGATCATTGTTGGGGCGTTAGGCCAAAACATGATCATAATAATTTCCTACTTCATTAGGAAATTCTTAGCGTTTGTAAGCCCTGATGATATATGCCTGTGTTAAATCTGTTGAGGTGAAATTGATCTCTTCTTAGGGAACATTGTGGTTATTCATAGGCATTCATTTCGGTAAGAAAAGACTGTTCTTTTCTAAGTTATCTCATTTGGTCCCCTATTCAACTCATGAAACAAAATACTGAAAGTTTTATTTAAGAAAGAATCCTGTGACAAACCATTAGTAAAACAAAAACAGCCAATCAGGGAAGAAACAGTAGAAAGAAAGATCCAATCATAGTATTGAAAGATTCACTGTAGAATTCTGAAAAGAATTTAGGGTTTGTTTGCATTTCATTCAGAATTTGTTATAGAGACTGATGGGTCAGCAACGTCAGGAGAGCTGCTGCCAATAAGAGTAGTTAAAGTCGGATTTAATTTACCGCTTAGCTATAAAACAGTCATAATTCACATTGGAGCTTCTTAAAAAATACTTTATTAATTCTTTGAGAATTTCATACCATATATTTTGATCATGTTCACCTGCTCTCAACATCTCCCAGATTCATTTCCACCCTTTCTCTCAACTCATTGAGTCTAGTTTGTGCCAATATTGTGCCAATATTCTTCAGTGTGGGGCCTGCTCTGGAGAGTGTCATGCTCTTAAAGAAAACTGACCCTTCTTCTCTCAGCAACTGTCAGTGCCAACTGGAGCTCATTTTTATATCATCTGTAATGTTTGCTATGTAAATAAAAGGGAAAATTCTTAGTACCTCAGAAACACTAATTCTAATCAGATAATCCAATTACATTAATTTATTTATAAGCAAGCTAACAGTCTTTAAATAGGCATCTAAGTTGCTTTCTTAAAGAGCTTTCTAAGTAAAATAAAAGTTGGTGGAAAAGAATCCTTTTTTTGTTCATTTTCTGTATATTTTAAATTTTACTCTTTGAGACTTTCATATGGATTTTCACCATAACCACCCCTCCACATACCACCTCTAGAAAATGCTCTCCAGTCACTCTCATGTTCCCTTCCCAACTTCATGTTCTCTTTTTATTAGAACATCCAAACTTTGCTATCCAAAGTTAGTGCACAGCCTTCAGTTAGAGAGAGGTGGAGAAGAAAGAACAGTCCACAGGAAGCTGTGGAGAACATTTCCAGTCTAACTGCGCCTCCCAAGCTGATGACTGTTTGCGTCCTTCCTCCTGTTTCTGTCTGTGCTTGTACTTAAGGGGTTTACATATAATTGCATACAGAAGAGGATTCTTTGGGGAAAGTCCCACTCCAGGAAAGATGCTTTTACACACACACACACACACACACACACACACACACACACACACACACACCACACACTTCTCTCTCTCTCTCTCTCTCTCTCTCTCTCTCTCTCTCTCTCTCTCTCTGTCTCTCGGTAAATAATTTTAGAGGGTTCCTGTGAGGCTTCAATGAAATAATGGCTATAAAGCTTTCAGTAATATCTGAAGATGTTATTCACCCTGTGCCCTGTGCTTCACCATATTAAGCAGGGTTCTTTATCTTCCAAGTTTGACAGAAACCACAGGTAAAAAATTTTAAGTTTTTTTTTTGTGTGTGTGAAAAGAAAGATTTCAGATTATACAACTATCAAGTTGCATGAGTTCTTCCACTTTTTATAAGAAGCGCTTCTTTCAACAGCTACTAGGGTTTGTTTCTAGAGGAGGGGGTGGCAATCTGTCATCGAAGTGTTGACAAGGGACCGACAAGGGTGAGTTGGTATAGCTGCAGGGCACTTCAGTACTTTCCAGTGTCTCTCTTATTTTGAGAGAAAGGCTTTCTGTATTTCTTTCTCTCTTTTACTCACTTTGATTTATATACTTTTTAAAACAGTAATTCTGAATTGACAAATTACTTCAGTATTTAAGCGTTGGTTTAGATAAGAGCCTTTCAGTGTTTACTTGTCTTTAACCAAACCTTAAGACCTATTCCTGAAATTTAATTTATTTTCTCTTCAAAGCTACATTTTTCTTTGTATTCAAGTGTAACATAGAATTATATTTATAGTTATAATTTAGAATTAATTACCTTATCATATTGCTAACATTTCTATTTTGTCTTTTTATTGTTGTGGTTAAGGTACACCCTTGAAAACCATTAGTAATTACATATTGTTGAAGTTCAGAAAGGTCAGACCTGAGTTGGGCTGCTGGTGGGAGACAATTGTTCTTCCTGTTTCTGTTATTTGCTTATACAAGCACACTTTTTGTCTTTCTAAGATGCCTAATGTAAGCTCTACCAGTAATTTTGCAAGATCGTGGAAAAAAGCACTTTAGCTAGAATAATGGAAAAGTGTGTGTAGCAAAATATTCAAAATGAGCACCAGCAAACAAGATGTTTGTATTAATAGGAACCTAGAAAATGGCTGTGCAAAGGTCAGCACTGATCTTTAAATATTAGTGAAATTTAATTTGTTGCATGTAATGAGTAGAAAGAAGGGGAGGCAGGCTTCAGCAAAGAAGCCATTGATAAATTGTCTAAATGTCAAAACTGCTTACCATGTGGAAAATGTTAAATTGACAAGATCTATTTAACTAAGTGAATTAAACAGTTTGAATAATGCCCTAGAGAAATATTTTCCAAATTTAAGTATGACAGGAGACTTAGAAAGTTTTTTTTCTTCCATAGTTTATTTCATGGAAGTGAATGGATTCTTCCTTTCAAGGAATAGAATTTCCTCTGCCCTCTTAAGCAAGAACGATGCACAGGTTCTCGGATCACTTAGAAACAGATCATTTTGCTTTATCCACAAACAGCAGCTAACCTGCTGTTGCAGCTGTGAAGAACCCTCCCTAGCCACGGGCCTGGTCAATCCCGGCCACGGGCCTGGTCTTCTCGGCACTTTGCAGACCATCAGCTGAATGGGAGTTCAGAGACCTTGGCCATGGCCAGTTCCCTATTGAAAAGAGAAACTATATTCTCCCATTTTCTCCATGTATAAGGCTGATAAAATTTAAGTGACAAGTATCTCCAATGTATATAATGATGGGTTAATGCCATTTGTACAGGAAGGGATAAAGAAAGGTGGGCATAAGATAGGAATAGGTAATTTTCTGAGGAAACAGAATTATTTGAATACATGAAAAGATGCTTGATCTTATTAATGAATAGAAAAATAAAACCTGTAATTAAAAGAATGTATTTTTTCACTTATCAGATTGGCAACAGTGTGAAATTTTGACAATGCTTCAAGGTGTTAAGGATTCAGGAAAAGAAGTCCTGTGTTGAGTGGCAGTTTCACATGATACAGCCATTGTGGGTACTACCAATGTGTAAAGTGTTAATATGTCTTTTTCATGGTACTGTTATTTGCAAGGCAAATGCTGAAAACACATTCCTATTTAGTAAGAGAATAGTTAAGTAAGTTATGATCACATTCAATGGAACATGAGTATCCTTTCTGGACTGTTCAGTGAAAAACAGCAAAGTATATGCACACTAAAACCTTGTACTTTACAAACACACAAAACACGCCAGGCATGAGTGTGGACATGTGAGTTCACCAAGGAATTCTGGAAGGACACATGGTGTGCTGTGCACTGGCTCCCTTAGTGTTGGAAGGACTTCAGTTTTACATCAATACCTCTGCTTTGTTTGCTTTGAAAACACAGTGAGTGTGTGCTACCATTGTAACTTAGAACCCCAGAAGAGACAAGAGACCAGATAGTGTCTAATGAGATAAGAAGTTTCTCTTCACTTTTTCTCCACTTAAGGCTGGAAACTTATTTTAGAATAAGAACATGCTAGGAAGTTGTTTTACTGCTTTCAGCTGCTGTGGTAAGCACGACCAAAAGAACTTGGGGGAGAAAAGGGTTTATTTCTTCTTATACTTCCAGTCCATCATTGGAGGAAGCCAAGGCAGGAACTTCAGGCCAGAGCCCGAAGTAAAGCCTGTGGAAAGTACTGTTTACTGGCCTGCTCTCTAGCTCAGCTACCTTGCTTACGCAGCTCAGCACCTACTACTAGGGATGATGGTACTGCCCACAGTGGCCTGGGTCCTCCTACATCAACTCCTTCCCTAAAGACATGTTCACAGGCCAATCTTTTTTTTTTTTTTAATTTATTTAGATGTGTATGGGTGTTTTTCCTGAATGTATGTTTATGTACAATATGCATCTCTGGTGCCTGAAGAGGCCAGAGAGGGTATCGGATTTCCTGAGACAGGAGTTGTAGACAGTTATTAGCTGCCATGTGGGTGTTGGGAATTGAATCTGGGCCCTCTGGAAGAGCAACCACGTGATCACCAAGCCATCTCCAGCCCCTCACAGGCCCATCTGATTAATGCAATCTCCAAATGAGCTTCCCTCAGATGCTGGTTGTCAGGTTGACAGCTGAAGCTAGTTAAGCCAGGAAAGTTTCTAACACAGTGCTTTTTTTTTTTCTTTTCTTTTTTTTAACTGCTTTTACCATTCAGCTGCTTAGTGGTTAGGCTAAGTCTAAGCTTTCATCGCTAAAAGTGTTGGTGCTTCACACCTATGTACACCCATGTGGAGGCCAGAAGCCAACCCTGGGTATCATTCCTTAAGAGCCATCCATCTTGTTTTATGAGACAGGGTCTCACTGGGACCTGGGGTGCTGTGATTATAATAGCTGATTGTCTAGCAAGCCTCAGAGATCTGCCTGTCTTACCCTCCCCAGTTCTTGGGTTGTAATGATGTGTCAGCATGCCAAAGTTTTTATCGGGTGCTGGGAATTGAACTTAGGTCCCTTATTCTTGTGGGGTAAACATTTCACTAACTGAACTATCTCCTCAGCCCCAAATATCTCTTATCTTATCTATACCCTTATGGGATACTTGGATTACAAGCTTATTATTAAACAAATATGAACTTAACATTTTGAGAGATGTTTTAGTTTTTCAAAATGATCTGGAACTTTATATGCCATACTAGTTTGGTAATGTTGACAGAACACAGAACTGGCTTGAGGGAGGAAGGATTTACTTTCCCTTACAACTCAGGGGCTATCAGTCCATTATGCCAGGAAAGGCATGGTAACAGGACAGCTCCACCATGCTTCTGGGAGCTTGGAGTACAGCTTGTTCGCGTTTTGTGGATTTAGGAAGTAAAGAGCTCTTGACAAAGATTGGAGGCATGCATGACTTCAGAGTCCAACTGTGACCTGTCCACCAGCTAGGCCTCAAAACTTCATAATTTCCTAAAAAATTGCCACTTTGCTGGGGACCATCTATTCTACAACATGTGAGTCTGTGGGAGACATTTTGCATTCAGTGTATACTGTAAAGAAGCACTTTTAATACAGGAACTATCTAGATACACCTTAAATAATAATTTGAAACATTAGAAGGCAAGTATCACTAAGGTACCTAGTTCGTTTATTTGATAACTGCTGCTTGAATAAAATTAAAGGATAAAATTCTCATATTATAGGCAGTTAGTTATGCAATACTCACTTATAATACTCAGCCCTTTTCATCTTCAAAGCATTATACAACATTAATTAATGCTTACAACATCCTTGCAAATGTAGGTCATTATCATTATCCCTGTTTTTGCATGTGGGGAAATTGAGGCAGAGAGGTTAAATGATTTGGGTAAATTTGTCACAGCAGGATTAGAATAAAGGAATTTTTGGCTCAGAGCCCAGAAGTCAGAATAGTGGAGCCACACCTTTTTGTAGCAGGCTTAATTTCTGTGTCCTTGATAAAACATGATTTTTCATTAAATCATATTGAGATCATCTCTGTATTCAAATACCAAACTAACAAGTTTGATCACCGTATTACCCCTACGTGCCTTACACCATTTTCTCTTCCTTAGTGTTTCTGGCCTAATATTAATTAAATTAATTTTCCCCGATCATTTTGTAAGATAATTGTTCAAATATCTATCTCAACTATGTTTAGAATCCCATTTTTTTTTTTAACATTGGCAAATCCCACTCCTCTTAAACTACACTTTGCTGTGATGTTTTGGTAAAAACTCCTGCTTGTGAGGATAAGCCAATGGGAAGGAGTCTGGGTAGAGGGTTTCTGGGAACCAGTGTGGCTAAGAATAGTATGCTGTGGTGAAACAACCAAGGTTACATGCTGATGGGAACCTGAAGGATAACAAGACACCAACTAGTGAGGTCAGTGGTTAGGAAAATTCAAGTGTGTGGGTTGAGTGGTAGAACCAGTCACTATAATGGCTGAGTGTTTGGGGCCCTCTTGCTGGCCTTGAGATGAGGAGGCAAGCCATCAATGCCCATATGCTGTTGTCTTTGTTGCAAGATCACTGAGCCGTTTCTCTCCCTCTCCCTCCCTCCTTCCCTTTTCTCCCTCTCTCCTTTCCTCCCTTCCATCTACCTCTCTTACATTGCAACTACCACAACCCCAATTCAAGTGCTTGCTATCTGCTACTTCAGATATCTTTCTAACAGGTCTCTTATGTACCAAAACTTCCTCCATTTTTCCTTTTTTGCTGTCTCTTCAGGTAATCTTGCAATAATTATAACCTGAAACATTTTTCATTATTCCACTATTTAGCTACTATTTAGTAAACAGAAGTCCAAATTCTTAAAAATGACATCCGAAGAAATCTTTTGTTTGCCCTCATCTCTCTCTGCTACCTGCCCACTAAATCAATACTGTAAGAATAAAAATAAATAAGCTTGTATTTTTCTTATTTCTTATTTTATTTTATGTGCATTGGTGTTTTGCCATTAAGTGTTGGGTCTCCTGGAACTGGAGTCACAGACAGCTGTGAGTTGCCATGTGGGTGCTGGGAATTGAACCGAGGTTCTCTGGAAGAGCAGTTAGTGCTCTTAACTGCTGAGCCATCTCTCTAGCCCCCGTATTTTTAATTTTTGCCTTCATTATTTTTAGTCTCTGTCTCCCTCATGCAAAATCTACCAATCCTCAAATACTTTATATGATCATTTCTTTAGCTAGGTACGGCAGTGTACACTTTTGATCCCAGCACTCAGGAGGCAGAAGCAGGTAGACTTCTGTGAGTTTGAGTCCAGTCTTGTCTGCAGAGATTTCAGAACCAGGGCTGCAAGCTGCATAGTGAGCTCTGTCTCCAAAATAACAACAACAACAACAACAATAACAATTTCTTTACCAAACTGTACCATCTACTGGGCATCTGGAGGTCTTTGTTTATTTTACTAAAGTGATATGCATTGCAGATTTCATATTCCATGGTTGTTTTATCTGCGATGCTGGATTATATACTATTTGAGAGTTAAGAGCCTGCTATAAATCTTTGTATCTGAGACTTATGGTAAAGCAGTATACACATAAGATACTTTAAGTGCTTTTTATAGTCAGTTATATTTAGATGCAGTAAGCCTCTATGATCACAAATAAGGCAGTCCCTAGTAGTCCAGTGCAGTAAATTTAGCCCAAGTTTGAGGTCTCATTACTTGAGATTCTTCTGTCCTTTTGCATAAACTTTGCTTGTTTGGTTCATTGTTGAAAGTTGTTAGGAAAAAATCTTTGTGACAATATGTTTTTGATGAAATGTTCATGAATATACCTAACAGATGTTTAATGATACTGTATGTTAATGATATTAGAAAGTAATTGGAGGGCAATACACTGAATTTTATGTAATTGAAAAGTAATTATGATTGTAACAATGCAACGAACCAGTGGTTTATGTAAATTTATACTATTTCATTATCTTTTTTTTGAACATTTTCAATTAGAATTCTCAAGGAAATATATGAGAATAAGCAGCAAATATATGTCCCACACTTCTGCCCTCAGGCTCTGTGCAGGTTCTGCTGCTGCTATACATCCACTGGAAATGTCTTGTTGGCGCCGTGGTGTCCTAGCACTGGCTCCTCTTGCTTCGTTAGTTTTCTGCTGTCATGTTTTTCATAGAGTTCTATTTGCCCTCAAGCTTCCTTTCCTCCGTGGAGTCAGAATAGCTGGCTTCACAAGACAGCGACTGCAGACCTAACCACTTTGGCAGAAGACAAGCATTTTGCAATTTATTAAATGCTAATTAATCTTTACTTCTCAAACATATATTTATTTTCCAAAAAAGAATATTATCAGCAGTATGCTCCTGGAATGATTTCTATTTTGCATGTTACTACAGAAAGGAATAGTTCTAATGTAAGTGAAATGGAAGAAAGTGATGGGAGGCCTGTCTTCAAACACAGAGCCTTTTGAGGATTAAATAGGAAGTAAAAGGGTTTTCTTACTTCCTTTTCCTCAAACTCTGCACTCTTATAGATTCTTCCTTATACAGAATGCCATCTTAAATTTGTGTCAGGTTTAATTTAAATCATACTGCTTATCTAGTCATGAAGACTAGATATTTGGATTGCAAAATGGTCTCCTGAGAGAACTGAAACTGACATAAGCTACCTTATATGATTAAAATAAACAGAACATTAAAGACACTTCAAATGAGTGAAAATTGAAGTCATGTGTGTCATTTTGTTTAGTCTTTTATTCTTTGAGTCATTATTTTTAAGATCCTGTACTTTTGCTCTGCACAGATACTTTTGTTCTAGTCCTCGGTCACCCAGAGAAAGGGCACTAATGGGCCAGTGTTTCTCAGCTTGGGAACCCCCTGTTTGCCTGCTCTTTCAATCCCTGCCCACACCTCCTTCCCCAAGTGCAAATCCAGAGTGCTTCTGAAGTTCTTTTCTTTCCTACTTCAAAACAGCTATTTCTGCACTAATACAATATTTGGATGAAACAAGCTCAGTCTTGATTACTTCCTCCAGGCAGATTTTTCATACCAGGAAATTACCAGCATTCTTTTTCACTGGTGACATTCTTGAATAAGATGCAAGATGTTTCCAAAATGTTTTAAAAACCTGTATAGTTTTAAAGATGGCAAGGCATCTTGGAGGTTAAAAGAGGACTGATTTGCTCTCTTTCCTCCCTTCCTGTCTAATTAGCACTGTGGATTTTACTGAAGTCATTCTATTTACTCCATTTATTTACTCTTCAAATTTTTATGGTTTTCCTGGCAGAGTGTTGAAGTTCAAGAAAAAAGGGTGAATAACATTGGGCTGTTTCTCCCCTCTCTGTTAACACAAAATCTTCTCTTGAATCACTTATGTTGGGGAATTCACAGAATTGCGGTGTGTGTCTATGAGCAAGTCCAATCATGACCTCACTGGCCGTTTCTTTCCATCTGCTCACTCACGTGTACTTCAGCTTCTGGCTGCATCTGTTTCCAAGGCTTGTGGACCCCTCCTGACCTCCATATTGCTCTTGCTGGGCCCAGGTTCCACTCTGTCTTGGACGCCATACTTTCTATGAGCCCATCAATGTGGTGGCTGCTTTGCTGCCTGCTTTAGGCTGGACACCACTTCCTACAGAAGCACCTTTTCCCCAGTCCTTCCACCCCCATTACAGCTTGATATGAATCGTGAGGTGCTGAACTAGAAGATGAGTCTGTGGCTATAGGCTCTCCTGACCCTCAAGCTCTCCCCGGTGGGAGATGCAAAGGATGAGCTCGTTTGCCCTTAACATCTTAAGCTCTCCACCAAGCTCATTTCGCCTTTTCTCCCAATATCACAATATCTCAGTGTTTTAGGACTTCCAAATTAAAAAAAATATATATATAGGTAACACACATTCACGTGTGCACACACACCTCTGTGTGTGTATACACACACACACACACACACACACACACACATATATGTATGTATGTATCTCCATCGAATGTGTACTGCTACTAAGAATATATTCTACCCTCCTTTTTGTTATCAGGAGAAAGTTTTGGCAAGTTTTTTTCTTTTGAATTGACAAAAAACAGGATTTCAAGTGTTGTCTCCTTTTAGTATGTAAGTAAAAGTGTACTCCTTAATCTGTAGGCTTTTATCTGTAATAACTTATAGTCTTTATGTAACTATAAGCAGCTTAACCAGCCTTGTCTCTGCCCACATTGCTACAAATTATTGTTATTGGCATCTGAATAAACTCTAAGTTAAGGAAAAGCATTTTTTTTTTTATTTTGTAGTGTAGTTTAGAGATGGTGATTTCTGATACTCAATGTCAGAGGACAAATGCACCTGTTTCATCACATCATGTTTTAACACAATGAAATGTCAACCCATTTGTGTATCGTATTTCAAATGTCTCCTTTTGTGTGTGACTGTCTTCATATAAGGATGCTTTTTCTTTGTAAACCACCTGTTCTATTTAGTACTTACTCATGAAGTCATTGATATGCAGGAGAGATGAGCATCTAGTTACAGCAAGGTAAGGGTCTTTTGTTTAATCTACTGCCTTTGAAGACATTTTGATGCAAGAAGAAAATAAATTTAGAGTCAGTCCAAAGATTATCATTATAGCCCACTTCCTTCTTAGCCCTTCTCTGCTTGCTTGACTTCTTTCCTCCCTCCCTTCCTTCCTCCCTCCCTCCCTCCCTCCATCCCTCCCTCCCTCCCTCCCTTCCTCCTTCCTTTCCTTCCTGTGTGTATTGTGTATGGTGCATGCATATGAGTGTGTGGGTGTATGGGCCTGTGTATTCCCATGCATAGGCCTGAGCAGAACCCTGAGTACTCCTCTATTCTTCTTGCTTCATTGCTTTGGGACAGGGGCTCTCAATGAAATGGAAGCTCACCATTTGCCTATCCTAGCTAGCCAGTGAGCTCTTGGGAATCTTCTATCTCCATTCTCCAATGCTGGGAATAAAAGCATGTATAATCATATTTGGCTTTTCATGTAGGTGCTGTGGATTCATACTTAAGTTTTCATGCTTACAGCATTTGCATTCTTACCTACCTACTGAGCCACCTTCCTAGCACACTTTCCTACTTTTTTCAACCTTATCTGTCATTTTTTTTAACCTTTCCACTGTCTTTTGGAGCATGCCATCCTTTTCATCAAATTACCATATATACTTCTATACTTTGGTATACACCAATGCTACAGCAGAGCACTGGGATAGCCAACAGAGCCTCTGGATTCAAAGCTTGCCTTCACCAGCAGATGGCATTGTGACCTCAGTTCCACAGTGTACTACTGGTGTCACAAATAACTAGGAGGAAAGAATGAGTTACAATATAAATGTTTAGAACAAATGTTTAGTGTTCTCTACCACCACTTCCATCACATCAAATGTTTAGTGTTCTCTACCACCACCTCCATCATCATCAGATGTTTAGTGTTCTCTACCACCACTTCCATCATCATCATCATCATCATCATCATCATCATCATCATCATATATTTAGTGTTCTCTACCACCACCTCCATCATTATCCAGTTTAGTGTTCTCTACCACCACCTCCACCATCATCCAATGTTTAGTGTTCTCTACCACCACCTCCATCATTATCCAATGTTTAGTGTTCTCTACCACCACCTCCACCATCATCAAATGTTTAGTGTTCTCTACCACCACCTCCACCATCATCAAATATTTAGTGTTCTCTACCACCACCTCCATCATCATCCAATTTTTAGTGTTCTCTATCACCTCCATCATCATCCAATGTTTAGTGTTCTCTACCACCACCTCCATCATCATCCAATGTTTAGTGTTCTCTATCACCTCCATCATCATCCAATGTTTAGTGTTCTCTACCACCACCTCCATCATCATCCAATGTTTAGTTTTCTCCACCACTTCCATCATCATCCAGTGTTTAGTGTTCTCTACCACTACCTCCATCATCATCAAACTATTGGAGTCCTGTGCTATTTTGGAGACTTCTGGGACATTTCACAGCTTCTCTGATGCTTTCTCAGAGCTCTACTGTTGAGGCAGAATTGGTTCCCTCTTTTAAATTACCACACTTTTTCATTCTTCCTCTTCAGCCATGGCATACTTTGTTTCCTTAGCAGAACATAAATTTTCTTTATGATTGTAATTATATCCTGGTTCTGTAAAAGTGAAGTGAGGGCAAGGGAAGTTTTTATTATGTCTGAAATGACTTTGGATTATTACCCATATGAATAATGTGGGAAATATTTTAGCCACTCCTAATGTTAAAGAAGCTGAAGGTTCTTTTCATCTATTAAAAGTTGTCTTAAAATACTTTTCAAGCTTATTTCGTTTTCCAGAAGTTCATTAAAATGAACATTTATTTCTTTTACAGTTTCTATAATGTGCTTATTTTAAATCATTAGATGCATTTCTAATATATAACATAGGATGTCTAATATGAATTTCTAAGCAAACATTGAAAGTTATATAATTTTAAATACTTGTAAAATGTGAACCTTTTCTAGAGTTTGACTGACTTTCTCCCAATCAATCCAAATTGATGAGGTCCTATTTGATTTTTTTAAAGTATCAATTGTGTATGTTACTAATCCCTGCTACTGAAGTAGGAGGAAATACAGGATGTATATTTTAACTATCTTGATTTTAAAAACATGTTTGGATTGTCTATCATGCTATTCAAATTAACACACTACCTGGTTAGTAATGTAATTTTATTGTGTTTATTTTAAGTAACTGTACCTCATATGATAGTAACTATATGCCATTTACCCTGCACATTCCATTATAGCCTGTTTATATGTGGGGTATCTAAAATATTTGCTTTATATATTGCAATGTATCACAAAATGTGTTTGTACTTAGTAACTACCTAGTAGATCCACTTTTCCTAAAAATTATGACTTAGAAGATATTCACATACTAAACGATTCTAAGTATACTTAGAGCTATAACTCAACATATGTTATTGAACACCCAAATATAGATAGTCTCCTTACCACATTTCGCAATGTGATGACATAGTAAATTCAGGAAAAGAAGTATATTTTTCTTTTTTCTAGAGCTTATTTCTGGATGGTTAACAAAATACATGAAAATGTGTTTAACCTAATGGACCATATCTCAAATATTAGTTTTTTTTTTTTAAAGGAGGTTGAGATTGTGATTGGCAATGGGAAATAATTGATTGGTACTTCTTCTTTTTTTTTTTTCTAATTACTTTGAACAGGACAGAGATTCCTTTGTCATCAGATGTCTTTCTGCTTGACTGAGCTACACCTGTGGTCTCTGAAGAGTACCTTACACATTGCGGGTGAGTGCACTCTGGATCAGTGTCAGGGCTCTTCAGTCTCTTACACTCTTATCAATGAGTACTGACAAAGTTAGGGCCTGGGTTTGGCAGATAGAATTGCGGTCTCTCTTTTTTTTTTCATCCTTAATGAAAAATTGGGTGATGAAAAAAATTATTATTTTTTTTTCCGGTTTTTCGAGGCAGGGTTTCTCTGTGTAGTTTTGCGCCTTTCCTGGAACTCACTCTGTAGCCCAGGCTGGCCTCGAACTCACAGAGATCCGCCTGGCTCTGCCTCCCAAGTGCTGGGATTAAAGGCGTGCGCCACCACCGCCCGGCGAAAAAAATTTTTTAAATACTCTTATTAACTTATATTTTGGCTCGAGTTATGAAATTAATTTTACTAGTCTAATAGTTCTTCCTTCTAAAGATACACACATGTTCAATTTCTTATTAAGCTTATTCAACTGCTGTATAGTCATACATTTTTGCAGATTAGCTAATGAAAAGACATTTCTGTTTGATATTAAAAGCATTTCAAACGTCACTGAGATGAACAATTATCTTTGTTGTTTGTGTTTTATATTTCTTGAATAGAAATAATAGAACTGTGTATATAGAATAATATATATTTCATTAGAAAACAACTTATAAATGTTTTCTACTTTAATTATTCAGAGTAATTTTTATATTTAGAAATACATTTTTACTTACATTACTTTTATATCTTTATCAGGAAAATGGCTTACCTTGCAGAGTACTGGCTGTTTCTTAATAGTGAATATACAATAACAAATGAATGCCATGTTTTCATTGATTCTCCTTAAAGTATATTGAAATGAAATTTCTAGTTTAAGACTTGACTCATATTTGTTTCCTTCCAAAACTTTTAAAAGAAGATTAACCCAATTAAAATAAAGATGCATAAACACACAAAACCTGAGGTTAGGAAAAGGACACTTTCAATTGGACAGTTTTTTGGAAATAGAAGAGATGAAGGAATTAGCAGAGTAAACATCTGAGTACCATTTGCCTAGAGAAGAGAATTCCAGTGACAGCCCATTTGTATCTTACAAACCTTGGAAAGGCTGAAACTTGAGGAGCATGTACTTCGGAAGATGGGGATGTGGCCCCAGGGTGACAGCAGAGGGAATGTGTGTCTGTGTAAAATAATGAGACACCTCCATGATGTGGAAACTCTAGGATACCAGAGCCGCAGGAAGGAGACCTGCTAAACTGTAGGTGGAGAAAATTGAAGCTGCCATGCTGATGGATGAGGTCCTCCTAACTCATTTGCGGCTGCGAATGTCTTCTCACCTTTGTATATTTGCCAAGAAAGAAGGGGATTGAGAACTGAACCCTTCCCTGGGGTTACTGCAGGGACCCAAAGAGAAAACATCCACCCTGATGTTTTAGGGGTCTTTGGTGAAATATCTGGTCCCTGGCTGGTCAGTGAAGCCTCTTCAGTGAAACCCTGTTCAGGTATGGGAAGCTTCAGTAGATTTCTAGAGGCTCACTTGTAAGAGAGCTCAGGAATCATCAGATATGTTAGAATTTTCTACAGGAAAGAAGATGAGTAATAAAAAGCAAACAGGAAAAGGGAATTCTGCAGAAACTAAGATTACATAGGAAGGAAGAGAAAATCACCAACCTAAAGAAAGAGCTGAGGCCATGAAGTACAGAACCAGACACAGGAGCTTTAGAGAACACGGATGCTAACTGATCTGGAAATTGAAAGTATAGCACAAGAAGAAAGTGAAAAGTGAAACAATTATCTCCCAAATAATTTTCCTCTCTTTTCATATCCACATTTCTTCTCAGACAGAATGATTCTCATTGCTTCCGTGTCTTTAGTTAACCCGTCAAACACTCCTAGATATCAGTCTAGCATTTCTGTCTCCCCTCTCCTGTGTGGATATCATTCTTACTTCATGTGGTCCTTGGCACAAGTCACATGATTCCCACGTCTTGCTTCTCTTGTTTGTTTTCTAATACCCCATACCGAGCTGCTATGCTCTGTGTATGTACTTTGTACTTGCAGGGGTTCTAACATACTGTGTTTGTTGTCTGGATACTGTATTATTAGCTGGGAGGACATCTTCCTCCCCCAGCTCTGGTACTGCTTGGACAGGTCTCCTTATGGAGATGCCCTTGTCCTAGTTACATTCAATCTCACTCAGCCAGGTACAGGAAGGTCAGATCTATGCACAGAATTCAGGGTCCTTTATGATCTTCCTAGCTCTATTCTAGAGTTGTAAATATTTGGTTATATGGAATAATATTATAATTATAAACTGGAATGTTTTAATGGGAGATATTGCTTGCGTATATAATGCCTGCAGTTCTAGCTCATAGCTTTAAATAACAAGAAACTTTTAAAATTGAAGTGTAACATATGTACTGAAAAGTGTACAGATTGTAAGAATATGCTGTGAACTATCAAAAAGTGAGCACATTCGTGAGATCACTACTCAGCTTAACAAAATATTGTGAGTGCTCAAGGGGCCATGATCTCCCAGTCAGTCTTTAGTAGATATCTGCCATTTAAACGACAGACATCTAATTGCATTCTTTAAAATCATGTCTTAATTTCACAATGAATAAAATAAGCTTTAGTTATGAGTATAGAGTATATGAGTATATGAATATATGAGTATTGAGTATACTCATATATATATAAGTATATCAAGTACACATGACTGTTACATATTTGCAGACTCAATTATAGTAGTTTTACATGTCTTTCTCTTCTGTTTTTGTCCATCAGGTTGACAAAGGTTGGAGTCAGTCACTAGGGGGCAGCCTGTACTGCTTCTACTTCATGAGAGACAGTTGTAGCCTCCTTATGTTAGTGACTGAGAATTATTTTTGCATGGAGGAAAACAAGTGTTACTTCAATAAAGGAGATATTTCATTATTCATAGACATGGCAAAATTATTCTGTTCTCTTGTTTAAATTGCAAGAACAGAATCCCTTGGTTAAATCAATCCCAACATCTGCGAAGTCTCACTTTGTCTCTTACCTAGCCCAGCAGAGCATCTGAATTTGAATAGGTTTGGAAGCCTTTTGACTCTAAACAAGTTTCAGATAATAATTTATCCACAGCTCCCGGTAATCCCCCCTTTCTTCTTGCAGATTTCCTCCCAAATGCTATAGGATGGGAACTAGACTTCTGAGCTAAATTGGAGAAAAGCAAGCCACAGCTCGGAATCCAACAGCTAGGGCATTTTCTTCCATCCACTGACTTCATTTGGCATTGCTTAGTGGCAGTTCCTTTTGGTAGCGCCCTGTGAAAACTATCCGAGGAAGTGTGAAAGAGAAAACTTGGTCTTCCTTGATTCAGTTCTTCACTAATCTTCCCCATGCCATTCTAGCGTGTTCCCTTATGCCATTCCGACTTTCTCATTAGATCGATAAACGTTCCAGTTTCTGCATGTCCCTAGAATAGATGAACCCATGGCCAGATGCTTTTGAGCTATTTTATTTCTAGAAACATAAGGAGACTGGTTCTGCTCCCCTCCCCACAATTCCCTCTGATATAGTATGATTTGGCTTCTTATTCTCCAGAACTTTTTACCATAATTTAATGTTATTTCTTTCTTTCTATAGATAGAGACATCGGCGTCTACCAGTACTATGACAAGAAAGATCCACCAGGTAAAGTACTCACATATTCTATTTAACTGGTTTTATAAATGAAATATTCTGAGCAATGAATTAGCAACATTAAAAACTCTGTGTTTATGGCTTTAAATAAATTCCAAACTTTTAAGAGCAGTCAATTCAGGTTTTTTAAAGAAAAAAAATACTAAGGTTGATATCTATCTGATCTATCAAAAATAAAGCAATACTGAGAAAATGTTGTAGAATAACGTGAAAATTTTCATTTTGTTGCTGATCAGGCTGATAACAGGACAGTCTTAGTCACATTTATTTATTGGTTTCCCAGCAGAGGGCATTGTTAATGCATTGGTCGCCGTGATGCTGGCCTCCCGGATCCTCACCTGATATCTGAAATAGACATTTCTGAGTGAATGATCAATTTTCTTTATCTGATTAATCCTGTTAATCCCAGAAGTTTTATGATGGGCCGAAAGGTCTCCCTAGCTAGAGTTACTTCCTGTTCTGTTCTTCGTTGAAGTGGGGGCTGTGAGAGCATCCTGTGCTTAGCATGGCGGTTAATAGGCTGACTTCAGAGCTCTGATGACAGACTGCAGCAGCTTCTCTGCTGGGCTCGGTTGCAGTTCCCTTTCCTGTCTGATGAGATTGGAAGCTCAGAATATTGGCCCACCTGTTGTGCTGTCTAAGCCTTTTCACTGTGCATTAAGGCAATGGCTTCTGTGACATGCAAACACACATTGTGACATTCTCTCTCAACTGTCCTTTTTAAAGCTCAGCATCATGTATTCATCTCAGTGTCTGCAGCAGTGTATTCTATATGCCCACTGAAAATATAAGATACTTTAATAAAAACAAATTCCACTTTTCTTCTATTCATCTTCCCTTTGCCACAGTGTCAGCAACAGAGCATGGTAACTTAGAAGAAAAACAGAGGCTGGCAGAGTGTAAGTTCACCTTATATATTTCTAGAATTATTATAAAAACAGTATTATGTTCCAGAGTAACTGTTTCCTGCACAAATTGTGTTACTCTGTCCACATTTCTTATAATTACTGATCCCTATTGTTTATGTATATGAATTCATGAATAATAATTGTATTTGTTAGGCTTTTCTTATGAAATCATTAAAATCTTCACTGTATACAATTTTGATAAGATATGTGCTTTTATAAACAAAAACTTAAAATTAAGTGTATTTGTATTTAATATTTTTAAATAAATTATTTTCATTTAAAATGTTTAATTGGCTAAAAAACTATAAATGTTCAAGGTATACAACATAGTGACTTGATGTATCAATCATGAAAGTCTTATAGTAAAATTTATTATGTCACCTTATTTTTGTGTGAGAAAATGGTTATAAATCATGCTTAAGTTCTGATAACATTTAATTTTTCATGTTTTGACTAAATTGTTAACATATTTTACTTATTTTAACATATTTATTTTATTAGAGTGTGTGTGTGTGTGTGTGTGTGTCCGTGCGTGCACACATGCTTGTGTATAGCATGTGCGTGGAAGTCAGGGGGAATCAGTTCTCTCCTTCCACCATGTTGGTCCCAAGATTTGAACTCAGGTTGTCAGTCTCTGCAGTGGGTGCTTGCACCCTCTGGGCCAAAGTGAGATTTGTTATAGCAACATTTTATTTAGTTGTTAGTCTGAAAGATACAAATATGTTATATGTATAGTATAACTACATGGAGATATGGTTTTAATGAATTAAAGCTAATGCAATTTAAAGTTTTATTTGGAATATATCTAGAGCTGAAAAGCCTTCCTTTTTTCCTTATTTAAGTGATTGAACTGACATTTAATTTTTAGAATACTGCATTAGTATCTGTAACACATATCTTAAAATTTGTACATATGTTCTACACATCAAAATTATGTTTATAGAGCCAAATTAAACTTGCTGAAATAGGATACATTGCAATTTCTACGTTTAAATTTAAATATCTATATATGCTATATATTATTTGTATATGCACACATGACATATACATTCATATACACAGTTCATTTTTAGAATTATTAATTATGAGACTAAGGATTAATTCATCTTTTTCCAGTGAGTTTAACATGGTATTAATATTATTCGTGTACCATGTATTCATCTGTATGTGGTGGGTGCTGGAGATGGAACCCAGGGCTTCATACATGCTAGGCAAGTGTTTTATCACTGAGTTAGACCCCTTGCCCATATTTATTAATTTTTAAAACAGATTTAATTTTAGGCTAACTTTGTATGTCTACTAAATAACCTCTCAATTGAAATTATTTAAAATAAACAAGGTATATAATTATTGGATTGTGGCATAGATTTTAGAATTATTTTATTTTTTCCTTTTATTGAAAATAGATTTTTTTTTTGTCACATAATACACCCTGATTACAGTTTCCCCTCCCTCTGCTCCTCCCAGCTCCTCTCCACCTCCCCTCCCATCTGGATCCACTCCCTTTCTGTCTCTGACTAGAAAACAAACAGGCTTCTAAGGAATAATAATAAAATAGAACATAATAAAATAATAAATAATAAAATGAAACAAAAGCTAACACATTGGAATTGGACAAAAAAAAAAAAAAAAAAAAACCAGACAGAAGGAAAAGAGCCCAAGAGAAGGCACAAGAATCAGAGACTCATACATTCACACACTTAAAAATCCCATAAAAACACTAAACTAGAAGCCATAATATATACTCAAAGGACCTGGTGCAGACCTGAGCAGGCCCTGTGTGTGCATCCTCAGTCCTGTGAGTTCACATGAGCTTTGCTCATATTGATCTAGGGGCCTTGTTTTGTTGATGTCCTCCATCCCCTCTGGCTCTTAGACTTTTTCTGCCTCCTCTTCTGCTGGGTTCTCTGAGCACTGAGGAGGGATTTGATGGAGACTTCCCATTCAGGGCTGAGTGTTCCAAGGTCTCTCACCCTCTGTGTAATGCCTGGCTGTGGGTCTCTGCATCTTTTCCCATCTGCTACAGGAGGAAGCTTCTCTGATGATGATTGAACGAGACACTTAAGAGTATAGTAGAATGTCATTGGGAGTGCTTTGTTTTTAAATTTTATTTTTTAAAGAATAGTAGTATTCAGTTGTCCCTAGGTCCCTGGGATATCTAGTCTCAGGTTCTTGGTCATCCAAGCAATCAAGCAATGTTAGGAGTGGGCTGACTCTCGTGGAGTAGGCCGTAAGTCAAATCAGGTACTGGCTGGTTGCTCCCACAAGCTTTAGGGCAGTATTGCACAAACATATCTATCAGGTAGGACACCATTATAGATTAAAGAGTTTATGGCTTAGTTAGTGTTTACATTTGAGAGAATTATTTCAAGGAACATTCCTAATACCTATTTGTTAAAACTTGGATTCCCCTTTTTTTTTCTAGAGTTGAAGTATATAGTGTTTTGGTCATGTTTAAATTAATTTTCTTCCTATTACTTTTATATTCTGTTTCTTTCCTCACCACAGTTAACTTATTAATGAGAAGTTTCAGGTCTGAGTTGGCCACTTGGAGATGCTGGAATTTCTTTTGGGTTGAACCTTGAGTATTTTCATTAAAAAGTTACTCAAGTTATAAGATCAGGCCATTTACTACGAAATACTGCTGGGTCCCTTGGCCTACCAAAACTTCTTAGGGTCTCTCAGGCTTGTTGGTTGTCATCACAAAATTATAATCAGGGAGATTAGTTTGTGTTAAAAATCTGTTTCTGTAACAAAGCCTTTTAAAAGACTGCCGTTTAGTGATAGCGATGAAGTCCGCTTCCTCTCAGTTATGGGGTGTCTTATTCTAATCCTCTAAGGCACACTGCTAAACAGAGGTACATTATTTAATTCATGTTTAACTAACTGTTGTACATGTTTTATTTGCCAGCACGAGATTATCCTTGGACACTCAAAAATAGACGCCCGGAAAAACTTCGAGACACACTGAAAGAATTGGAGGTATCTTTCAAAAGGTTTCAAAAATGGGAAGAAACAAACCTGCTTTAGAACGTCTTTCACCAGATTTAATGTTCATAGAGGAGCAGCTCTCCTGGTGATGATGGCTTTACTTCTGTCCAGAGAGAGCTTCCCACACAGTTGTGTCTTTGTGTGGCTTGTTGATCGCTTGCCTCTTTTTTTTTTTTCTTTTTTCTTTCTTGCAAATCAGAAGCACTTTAACTGATAATGACAAAGTGTGTAGCCAACTGCACTCTCTCTTTCTGTTGTCCTTCAGGAATTGATGCAAAACAGTCCGTGTGTGCTGAGCAAATGGAAGAACAAATACATCTGTCAGGTAAATCGTTTGACAAGCTTTCGCAGTGTTTAACCAATGGAGCTGAAAGCTATGTAATAATTGTAAATTATTCTTGTGTTTTGATAGATAATGGAAAAAACTTTTCAGGAGTGGATATTTCATAGTTTGAATATTAGTCATTCTAGAATGAACATTAGACAGATTGACATAGGCCACCAAGCTGCCTCATTAACCAGTGTGGTTATATTGACATATTGCAAACACTAGTAAGAATCCTTGCAGGCAGTGTTTTTCACTTGGTTTATCTTGATGTAGTATTGGATATTCACTAGCATATTTTTTAAATGACAGTAACACCATAGAACAAAAAAATTTTCAGTGTAAGTATTCTTATAAACATTTATGAATACCATGCTTGTGAAACCTAATTTAACCAGAGAGTAAGTCTTGCATGCTGACCCTCTGGGCTGTATGTTTTAATGTGGTAGACACTAGTCATATGTGGCTATTTTTAAATAAAGTTAAATTTCCATTCCTCAGTTACAGCTCTCCCCATTTTAAGTTCCTGGCAGTCAAGGATGCAGATATAGACCATTTCCACGGCAACAAGTTCTATTGGACAGCCCTGTGCTCAACAGACCTAGATTTAGAACATAATCAGGACATCATAATTTATACACATTGACCACAAAATAAGGGACAAGTAAATGCCTTAGCCTTGCAGATACACTTAAAAATACTATTTGTTTGGAAAAATTTTACTTGCTTTTGATAGAAAGGGTTATAGTTATCTGTACACTTATATTGTATTACCACTACCAATAATTATAAGTTACTTTTGGAATCAAATATACTGTTTTAGTTTTATTTTTTGTGCTTTCTATTACAGTTTTTAAAAAATGTGTGAACATTCTTGTTTATAAGTTAGGCCCATTTTTCTATCCATAAACCTCCTAACACAAACTCATAGTAATTACAAACATATCTTAATTTACCTCTTTCAACATAGACTATTTTAGTTAATTCTAATTTCCTTCTTAGAAAATTCCATTATTTGTTTTGTCTAAACTGCTCTCCCTTTTGTGATGGAGGTTAGTTGTTACCTTGTCATCTGGCATGAATTTCTACTTTCTAGAATGTTACAAGGCTGAATGAATATTTTTGGAACCGTAACACTTCTAAAATTCTCCTTAGGATACTCTTCAAAAAAAGATGGCATTGTTTAAAATCGTAACTTATTTGCATAGAAATATGTAATGAGACCTTCAAGCTTGAATATCAGATGTGCTCCAGTAAGATTCAGATTTAGTTCAGCTTAAACTTGGAGTTCCTAATGCGGTTACTCACTGCAAAAACAGGTTCAAAATTATTTGACTGGAGGGCAAGCCTGCCACCTACATTAGGAGGTGTGTTTCATGGCCTCCACCCTACCATCACCTGGGGTAAGTTGGAACATGTCAGGCATCTTAAAAAATGCAGTGGAACATCCTAGTTAGGTGATCCTTTTTAGACAGATTTCATTGCTTTTAATTTAATGACAAGGGTTTTGTGTGTGGTTCACATGTTGCAGAAAGGATATCTTTCATTATTGAATTAATTCAACTCCAAAAAGAAACTTTTTTAATGATAGAATATACGTAAAAATTGCTTTTGTAATTTACAGTAGACAGCCCTGGTGGCTTTGGCTGGTGTACCGGTGACTCTGCTTTGGGCAGTTCTGATGGATTTACCTAATTTTATGTTCTGTTTTATTTCTATGGTAGATAAGACTTTTCTAAAATAGACCTTTTACTCCCAGCACATTCTTGATATGATATATTTTCACAAGATAACTTCCTCTGTGCCCACAGGTCCAAGTCACTCCTTACATCTTCAGGGCCTTTGGGAGACTTCCTAACATTATCTGTCAGGCAAAAATTTCACTATATCTTTGAAAAATGTGTGTGAGTTCCATTCCTAAAGGTCTCTAATGTCACAGTAAGTTAAAAATAATTTGATGTTCAAGCTAGAATTTCAGTTTAAGGAAAGGGTCTGTCCTTTTTGTTAAATTTTTATTAGGTTTTGTTAAATTATAGTTGATCATAATATGTTAAACTCTTTTACCAGTCTCCCTGAATCTGCCAGTGTGGCAGTGAGACATGGACATGCTTGAGTTCTGTTAGTGCTCTCCCTGTGCATTCAGTCCTGGCATGGCAGCAGTTGACCTTGTGCTCCGGGGATCTGCCTGCCACCCTCTTCCCTCACCTCCATTACACACACACACACACACACACACACACACACACACACACACACACACACACACATATGCGTGCTGAGCTTCTGAGGATACATAGCCATGTTTGGCTTCATGTGGATCCTAGGGATCTGAAGTTTGGTCCTCTTGCTCTCATTCTTAACCAGTGAACTGTACCCCAGTCCCGTTCCTGGACATCTTGATGCTGTCATTTGGATTCTCAGTCTCTGAATGTGGCCATTTCTCTACTGTGAATTTTTATAAAGAAATGATAAAATTGGATTTATGGAATTCAATTTAGTTGAAATCTCTTTAAGGAATCTTTAAAGGGTCCACTTGTTTAGAAATCTTTGAAGAGGTTGCTGCTGAATAAAGGATTGAAGAAATTATAATCTGAGCGTAGATCTTAATGTCAAATAAGGAAGATTTACAGGTTGTCATTACCAAAGCTTAGTTTATATTATTGATACCATGATCTATAAATTGTAACCTATAAAAAATTAATTTCCCCACTTGTAAATTCAGAACAATTTATAAATTAAGACTTACCTATATATATAAATTTGGGGATTAAAAATTCTTAGTAGGTTTTTTTCCCCCCCAAACCATCCTTGTTCCTAGTATGAGATTATTAAAGCAATAAGATATCATTTAGAGTTTTGATTTCAGTACCTAGTAAATATACTCTAGTTTTTGTCTTCTTAAGCAATCAATAGAATGTATTTAATAGTTTTTTGCTTTGGCTTTCTTAAACCAATTATATTAACTTTTTAAAGGGAAAAATAGTTTCAGTGAAATACTATTAAATAGTTCATCACTCTGGTGGAGTGTTAAAGCCCATAAAGTATTGTGCCTTCCGTCATGGTCATATCTATAAATTACTTTGTAATTAAATATATTTTTATTAAGTATAGATGTAACCTTACACACTGATCTTTAGGCTAAAATGTTTGACTTACATATACATATATATGTAATATATATATATATATATAGTATAATCAGTTTTACTCTGGTTTATGTTCATAATAATTCTACATTTATAGGTCATAAAACACCAAGAAAAGATAGCTTCTGGTTTTAATTGCTGTAATGAGTTATTTGGTAGGCTATATAAAAAGAAATTTTTTTCAAGTCTATCATACATAAATTGTGACCTTATGCAACTCATTTAATCATAACTTTTTTGTTTGTTTTGTTTTCAATACATCCTGACTGCTCTTTCTCCTCCCTCTACTCCTCCCAGTCCCCAGCTCCCGAATTCCCTGCGCTGCCTATCTGTTATGTTTGTTAGCTTGGTGTTTTTGTGGGACTCATAACAGTGGGAGTAGGGTGTCTCTGACTCTTTCTCCTGCTCTTGGGACTCTTTTCTTCCCATTGGGTTGCCTCACCCAGCCTTGATATATGAGGGTTTGTGCTTAGTCTTATTATAAGTTGTTATACTGTGTTAGGTTGATATCCCTGAGAAGCCTGCTCTTTGCTAAAGGGAAGTGGAGAAGGAGTGGTATTTAGTTAGGGTTTCTATTGCTGTGAAGAGACACCATGATCATGGCAACTGTTATAAAGGAAAACATTTAATTGGGGCTGGCTTATAGTTAGAGGTTTAGTCCATTATCTTCACGGCGGCATGCAGACAGACGTGGTGCTAGAGAAGGAGCTGAGGGTTCTACATCTTGATCCACAGGCAGCAGAATGAGACTGTGTATCACACTGGACATAGCTTGAACATATGAGACCTCAAAGCCTGCTCCCACAGTGATACACTTCCTCCAACAAGGCCATACCTCCTATTAGTGCCATGCCCTCTGGGCCAAGCATTCAAACACATGAGTCTGTGGGGTCATTCCTATTCAAACCACCACAAGTAGATTCTGGCTTTTAAAAAAATATATTTTTATGTTTGTCTTTCTGAGTCTGGGTTACCTCACTCAGGATTATTTTTTCTAGATCCATCCATTTGCCTACAAACCTCATGATGTCATTGTTTTTCTCTGCTGAGTAGTATTCCATTGTGTATATGTACCACATTTTATTTATCCATTCTTCAGTTGAAGGGCATCTAGGTGGTTTCCAGGTTCTGGCTATTACAAACAATGCTGATATGAACATAGCTGAGCAAGTGCCCTTGTGGTATGATTGAGCATTCCTTGGGTATATGCCCAAGAGTGGTATAGCTGGATCTTGGGGGAGATTGATTCCCAATTTTCTAAGAAAGCACCATATTGATTTCCAAAGTGGTTGTACAAGCTTGCATTCCCACCAGCAGTGGAGGAGAGTTCCCCTAGCTCTACATCCTTTCCAGCATAAGCTGTCTTCAGTGTTTTTGATCTTAACCATTCTGACAGGTGTAAGGTGGTATCTGAGAGTCGTTTTGATTTGCATTTCCCTGATGATTAGGGATGTTGAACAATTCCTTAAATGTCTTTCAGCCATTTGAGTTTCCTCTGTTGAGAATTCTCTGTTTAGTTCTATAGCTCATTTCTTAATTGGACTGTTGGGCATTTTGATGTCTAATTTCTTGAGTACTCACTCATAGGAGGATACTAGATGTAAAACAAAGATGACTAGACTGCTACTCACAACTCCAGGGAGGCTACCTAGAAAACAGGACCCCAAGAAAGACACAGGGATCGCCCAATGACAGAGAAATGGATGAGATCTACATCAACAACCTGGACATGAGTGGGGGTAATGAAGGGCAAGGGTCGAGGGAAAGAGAGCTTAGGGGAGCGGGAGATCCCAGCTGGATCAAGAACAGAGAGGGAGAACAAGGAATAAGAGACCATGATAAATGAAGACCACATGAGATAGGAAGAAGCAAAGTGCTAGAGAGGCCCACAGAAATCCACAAAGATACCCCCACAATAGACTACTGGCAATGGTCAAGAGACAGCCCGAACTGACCTACTCTGGTGATAGGATGGCCAAACACCCTAATTGTCATGCTAGAAACCCCATCCAATGACTGAGGGAACCAGATGCAGAGATCCATGGCCAGGCCCCAGGTGGAGCTCCAGGAGTCCAATTGGCAAGAAAGAGGAGGGTTTGTATGAGCGAGAATTGTTGAGACCAAGGTTGGATAAAGCACAGGGACAAATAGCCAAACGAATGGGAAACACATGAACTGTGAACCAATAGCTGAGGAGCCCCCAACTGGATCAGGCCTTCTGGATAAGTGAGACAGTTGATCAGCTTGATCTGTTTGGGAGGCATCCAGGCAGTGGGACCGGGTCCTGTACTCAGTGCATGAATTGGCTGTTTGAAACCTGGGGCTTATGCAGGATCGCTTGGCTTGGCCTGGGAGGAGGGGACTGGACCTACCCTGGACTGAGTCTACCAAGTTGAACTCAATCCTCAGGGGAGTCTTTGCCCTGGAGGAGATGAGAATGGGGGGTGGGCTGGAGGGAAGGGGGGGAAGAACAAGGGAATCCGTGGCTGATATGTCTAATTAAATTAAATTATAAAATAAAATTTAAAAATACATATTTTTTTAATTAAAATACAATTGCATCACTTTCCATCCTCCCTTTTCTCCCTCTAGGCCTCCCACCACCCTCAGACTCTTCCACCTCCACTTTCAAGTTGAGAGCCTCTTTTTCTTTGCTTATCATTGTTACATACATACATATGTGTGTGTATACAAATATATAAATAGAATCTGCTGAGTCCATTTTTGTTGTTAGTGTGTATATGTTTTGAGAGCTGACTACTTTGCATTGGACAGCCAATATGGCAGCTTGTCTCTATGAAAGGCTAATTTCCCTTTTTCCAGTGTCATTCATTGCCCAAGGGTGGGACCCTGTGAGCTTTTCCCCTTTCCACATTAACTTGTCCATTAGTATTATTGTCATGCCAGTCTTGTTTTTATACAGCCATCTAGGAGAGACTGTTTTCCAAGCAAACTTTCTGGTATTCTGGCTGTCAGAATCATTCTACCTCCTTTTCTGCAGTGTTCCCTGAGTCACAGGTGCAGGAGCTATGATACAGATGTATCTGTTGGGGCTGGGCTCCTTTAATCTGTTGATCATTGTGCCCGGTTGTGGTTTTCTATGATGATCTCCATTTGCTTTAAAGAGAGGCATCTTGGATGAGGGGTGGTAGCTAGACTTATATTGTCTGTAAGCTTAATATTTCTTTTTATTATATATAAAATCAAGTTGATTTCTACATAAATTAGTAAAATACAAGCCATGGTGTTATCAGTATCAGGATTAGCATTTTATTTATGCACAATCCAGCATACCATCTTCACTGCCTGCCACCTTGGTAGGAGGTACTATGCTTTAGGTGGAAAGGAAGAAGACATGTTAAGTCACCGAGACTAATGAGTGCTACATTGTAAACCTCAGTAGGAGCCAGAGATGGTACAAACATCAGTATAATCTGAAATGATTAACAGATTATAGAGAAGTTAAAATTTTACCAGACCTAAAAGGGAATATAAAAGTGGTAAACCTGGAGAGACAGAGGGGATAAGTGGGGGTGGTGGTATCTACATAACAGTGAGGAAGTGGGCCCATTTGGGAACAAGTGGTTTGAAGAATAGAATAATTGATCTGAAAAGCGCCTTGATGCTGCCTTAAATAGAGACGTTGAATATTACAATGAGATATTGATACTATGTCCTGTAACACTGTAAATACTTTGTATCAGAGAGGTGCCATATTAAATTTAGTCTTACAGAAGGATTAGCCTGGCAATGGGATATAAGATAACAAGTTAACCAGAAGGAGTAAAATAATTTCAAAGGATGTGTACAATAAGACTAAGCTAAAGAAAGTTTTGATAGCCAGTCGGGAAATTTAGAATGACATGTAAAATTTTAGTTTGCCCATGTTTTACCAGAGGTCATCAAGTCATGGTATCATTGGAGATGTGGAACTAGAGTGGAGGGTTGGATTTGAATTTTTTTTTGAGGAGACAGCCAAAGGCTTGAGTTAAAACCATTCAATTTGTACCTTATGAGGGATAGTAGATACCATAGGAAAAAAAATTAAGAACCAAGGAATGTCTATTTAGTGGATAAGGGAGAAAAACCTAGCAGCAAAAGAGGGAGAAACAGAGTCAGGATAGTGAGGAACTGTGGGAAAGTTTGTTTGTAGAAATCAAAGTGGGTAGAAGTCAGAGGGCCCGAAAGACAGATGAAGGGACCGTTTCTGGTTTGATGGCTGCTCATCTAAAGCTCAGTGTTGTGATTAAGCTTCTAGTGGGTGTTTGCGAGTACTCAACAATAAACTCATCTTTTGTTATTAGTGGCTACTGAAAACACTGCATGAGTTTTTCATCGTTTTAGAATTTCATTCATGCAAATAGTGTGTTTTGGTCAAACCTATCAACTTATCTCCTGCCTCCTCTACCACTTTTCCCATCCAATTTCACATACTGTTTTTTGTTTGTTTTTTAAATCCTAATGGGTCCACTTAGTGCTACCAGTGTGTGCTTGACTGTAGGGCTGTTACCCGGAGCATGGGTGTCCTCTCAGGGGCCACACACTAGAGGAAACTGACTCCCCTCTTCTATCAGCCTTCAGTTGCCAAGAGCTCTTCTACTGGGTTGAGGCTTTGTGGCCCCTCCCCCATCGATGCTGGGGTTTTGTCTAGCTTCATCTTTCACAGACCTTCTGCATGAAGTCACCACCACTGTGTGCTCTGTGTGCAGTGCCTCTGCAAAGAGAAAACACTGCTTCACTGCAGTCATCTTCTGCCATTGGCTGTTCCTCAGTGATCCCTGAGCCTTGAAAGGAGGGTGTGAATAGATGTTCTTTAGGGCTGGGCCTTGAGTGGAGGGTGTGAATAGATGTCCTTTATGACCGAGCCTTTAGTGGAGGGTGTGAATAGATGTCCTTTAGGGCTGAGCACTCCACAGTCACTTCGTTTCTGAACCTAGACTAGTGTGGGTCACAGGAATGTCACATATATTTGAAAAAGAAAACTAATGATTAAAGAATCAAAAAATTAAAGAATAATATGAGATTGGGTATTACATTTTTGATATAGTATCTGGAGTTCAGGGGTTGCTGCTGATTAAAATTGCTAGCTACGACTTTATAAAGGATATTAGACTCACTTGGACTTTGAAGGAAGGGTGTAACTTAGGTGAGGAAAAGGAAGGTTCCTGCCGAGCAGAGAGTGTCAGCAGTAAGAAACTCTCAGACACTTTAGAAGGCCTTTCCAAAAAGATTTCTCCATAGATGCTGTTTTTAATATATATATTTGAATGCTTCTTTAAAATTTCTGTGTGGTGTACATATGATTATTGGTTACTTTTAAGCCATACTAAGACTGCTGTAGGGTTGGCCTGGCTTCCTGTTAAGATAAACAAATGAGTATTACAATCTAGGAGCACTCAGGGCCAGTGAAACTTAGCCAGTATGTAACAGCTTAATACTTTACCATTCTCTTACTTGCAAAGTAGTATTTATTATCTTTTTTTAATTAAGATTTTTTTTTACTCATTTTTTATACCAGTCACAGATCCCCTTCTTCCCTCCTCCTGCCCCTCCAGCCTCACCCTCTCCCCCACCAACAGCACACCCCCATTCCCTCCTACAAGAAGGCAAGGCCTCCCATGGGAAGTCAGTAGAGCCTGGTATATTC
The DNA here is from genome assembly GCF_949786415.1 of Peromyscus eremicus. Classification (NCBI taxonomy): domain Eukaryota; kingdom Metazoa; phylum Chordata; class Mammalia; order Rodentia; family Cricetidae; genus Peromyscus; species Peromyscus eremicus. The sequence goes on along the minus strand of NC_081426.1, from coordinate 9,798,350 downwards.
AGGTGAGGCAGGTCCAAGCCCCTCCCCCTGCCTCAAGGATGTGTGAGGTGTCCAATCATAGGTAGTGGGTTCCAAAAAGCCAGCTCATGCACCAGGGACGGATTCTGATCCTACAGCCAGGGGGCCCCTTAAGCAGATCAAGCTACACAACTGTCTCGCTTATGCAGAGGGTCTAGTCCAGTCTCGTGGAGGCTCCACAGGTGTTGGTCTAAATTTCATGAGTTCTCAGTAGTTTGGTTTGGTTGTCTCTGTATGTTTCCCATGATGATCTTGATGCACTTGCTCATAGACTCCCTCTTTTCTCTTCAACTGAACTCCTGGAGCTCTGCCTAGTATTTGGCTGTGGATCTCTGCATCTGCTTCCATCAGTTACTGGAGAAAGGCTCTATGATGACAGTTAGGGTACACACCTATCTGATTACTGGGGCCAGTTCAGGCACTATCTCCACTATTGCTAGTAGTCTAAGCTGGGGTCATGCTTATGGATTCCTGGGAACTTCCCTAGCACCCAGTTTCTTCCTATCCCCATGATGTCTCCCTCTATCACAGTATCTCTTTCATTGCTCTCCCACTCCATCCCTGTCCCAGCTCAACCATCCCGTTCCCTTATGTTCTCATCACCCCATCCCCTACCCTCCATTGCTCACCCCTCACCCCCAGTTTACTCATGGAGATCTCATCTATTCCCCCTTCTTAGGGTGATCCATGTGTCCCTCTCTGGGTCCTCCTTGTTAGCTAGCTTAATTAGAAAAAAATAACAGACATTTTTAAGTCAGACTATTTGGAAAACCCAGAAAACCCAGGGGACATAAATCATCTAATCCAATGAATTGTTATTGCCAATTATTCATTATTTGATGTTTTCCCTTTGGTATAAATGTATATAAATATTCAATTTATTATATATCATATATACATCATAAGGTATAAATATTTTAATGCATAATATTTAAGATTATAGTAATAGATTATATATATATATCCCTATACATTTTTTTTATATCATAAAATAAACACTTGAACCCCATAATGAACTAATGAATTAGAGTTGTTACCAGGATTGTGCCTGCCTATGTATTTTTCCATTTAATTCTCCTGATTATCTCCCCAGATAAAGACAAATCTTTAATTTTGTAATGGAGTCTTAACTATGTAGCCCAGGCTGGTCTGGAGTCCATGTGCCTCAACCTCACCATGGGCTGGACTGCTGGCATGTACCACTGTTTTTATTATTATCTCCATTTTACCAATGAGGAAACAAGAAATATATGGTAATTATACAATTAGTATATATATACAACTATACAATTAGCTAAGGCATTGTAGCTTT
>NC_081426.1:9462020-9492020 GCF_949786415.1 Peromyscus eremicus | reverse complement strand
ATGGTTTTCATGAGCACTGTGATGGTGGGACAGAGAAGGAGTGTGACGAGGAACACAGTCGTCACATCCTGAGGGAGACAAAAGGGTCAGTAAACTGCTTTTCATTTTAGTTTGCTTGTCTCCTCCCCCCCCCCCCCGCCCTTCTTTCTCTGAGACAAGGTAGCCTGGGCTGGCTTAGAACTTAGGATCTGCTTGCTTCATCTCCTGAATGCTGGGATTCTAGGTGTGGGCCACCGCGCTCAGCTGAAGTATCTTTCTTGTATAAGCTACATGGACACTGAGCTGTGTCTTCTGAATTGCCTTGCAAGTCATGAAACGGCACAAAGAGGAGCCACTGAATTGTGAACAAACCCCTGGAAAAAGCAGAGGTGCCTCTCTGAGGAAGGGTGGGGAAAGAACATGCCAGGTGGCTTCAGGGAGTCGGCTGTCCTGGGTGTCACACTGGTTTTCATTCCTGCTCCTCACTATCTCTCTCAGCCTCCATTTCCTTCCTGAACAACGTGATTCTCAAAATTCCCAGTTACTGACAGAACTCTTGTATGGGGACACTGACAGACAACCAATAGCATTTCACATACGTTTCATCGAGCAGGACACATAAGAGGCATGATGACTACCGCCATCATGCCAGGTTAGGCAGAAGATAATGCGTGAATCTGGCGATCTGAAGACACCAGCAATCAACAGGAACACATAAAGTTCACTCTGTCTGTGTGTGCCCAATCTTCCCCCTCTTTTGTATTATCTTGTTTGGAGTCAGGGTTTTGCTATGGGGTCCAACATACAACCTGTGATCTTGACTTAGGCTCTCAAGTGCTAGGATTACAGGTAGGGGCTACCAAACACAGTGTCCATTTCTTTCCTTAAAATAACTTAATATCTTAAAGGATGAGATAAAGAGAAACTCGGAAGGCCATGTAGAAAAAGTATTTTTTAAATTCATTTTTTTCCCTCTGAGTATATTTAAATGGCCAGTTGAGTGTTTGCAGCCAATGGTCTAGGAAAAGTCCTGTTTGGCCTGGGATTGAAGGTTGTTACCATAATCCAGTTACTCATTGCTTAAGGCTATAAAGCTGAAAGTCCCTTCATAGATTTAATTTTTATACTCAAAATATTATTACTTAAAAAATTCCCCACATTACTAGGTGAAAACTTACTATATTTAGAGTAAGAAAATACGACTATCAAATAGAAACCAATCAGAAATGGAGAAGAATTAACATTCACCACAGTAACATAATCTGCAGCACAGTCTCAGGATTCAGAACATGCCCATTATAAACTGCATCCAAGGTTACACCTTGCTGAAAGAGTCACTGGTGCAGCACTTACAGTGTCAGCTTGGAATATATTTACTATGTATTTCTAATTAAGCTCTGCTGAGAGAGCAGGGGAAGGTAAGGAGAGAACATGAATGAGTGAATCCAGACTATCACCAATTCTGGATTAACTGAGCAACCTGATAAGGAACTACTGAGTAAACCCTTATGCTTGCCTTGTCTCTGCCACTGACGGCCTTCCCAGTTACTGCTTCTCACCTGCGGCACCCTCTCACTGTGCTCCATGACCCACCGAGGGTCTCTCTCTCTCCTTGTTAGAGCGTCCTGTCAACCTGCCAGGAGAAGGTCCAGCAGTTTGGGCCTCCATCCAATTTCTTCCTCCCCCGCTCCCCCTAACCCCCTCAGACAGGAAGTCCTTAAAGATCAGAGCTACTCAAGCTCGAGGGATTTAGAACTAGGGTCCAGGATAACTATTAGTATTATTTAGTTATAAGAGACTTTCATTTGGAAAATGTATTCTGATTTCTAAATTTCACAACTCGACCAAGTACAGAATTTCAGTATGATCCAGAAATCCTAATCCTAGGTATATATACAAAAGAATTTAAATGGTGTTTCAAATAGATATCTACACATAAGTGTTCACACTGGTCAAAAAGTAAAAATAAGAACTGTCAATCAAATGCTGAGTGTGGTGGTGCATGCCTTTAATCCCAGCACTTAGGAACCAGAGGCAGGCAGATCTCTAGATCTCTAAGTTCAAGGCCTGACTGGTCTACAAAGTGAGTTTCAGGACCAGCAGGGCTGTTACACAGAGAAACCCTGTCTGGAAAATGATTCCTAGAATCCACATGGCAGCTCACAGCTGTTTGTAACTCCAGTCCCAGAGGCTCCAATGCCCTCATCTAGTCTCTGTGAACACCAGACATGCACGCACATGGCATGCAAACATACAGCCAAAACTTCCACACATATAAATGGAACACTGTCCATCAATAGCTTGACAGATAAATGGAATGTGTATACATGTACACTAAAATACTATTCAACCACAAAAAAGATGGAGAACCAGAACATGTCCATAGCACAGCTGAATCACAAAGACAATATGTTAAACCAAAGAAGTCAAGCACAGAAGGATACATTGTTCAATTCCACTCACATGAAACATCTAGAATAAAGTAATTCAGAAACAAAGTAGAAGAGTTCTCAGGGGTTTGTGAAGGAAGAAATGGATTTCTACTTGAGTGACAACTTTTGTATACAGTGGCAACAATCATGCAATACCGTGAACACATTAAATACTATAGAACTGCACACTTTCAAAGGATTAATTTTAGATCATGTGGACTTTTTAATCAGTAAAAATGTTGACTATACTACTATAGCCAGTATATACAGGGATATAGGAAAAAGCAGACAAAGGGGTATTTCACAGTAAAAGGACATGGTGGATGCTGAGTGTGAGGACATACATGATGGCCCAGCACCTGCCAGGCCGAGGTGAGTTCTAGGAATGAGTTCTAGGCTAGCGTGGGCTATGTAGTAAGACTTCATTAAGAAGAAAACAAAATGCCAGACGGTGGTAGTGCATGCCTTTAATCCCAACACTTGGGAGGCAGAGTTTGAGGCCAGCCTGGTCTACAGAGCAAGTTTCAGGACACGAAGAACTACAGAGAGAAACCCTGTCTTGAAAAAAAAAAAAATCAAAAAGGCAGAGGGAGAAGAAGAAATGATAGGGAAAGAGATGGGAATCAAGAGCTAGAAAACCTGAAAAATCTATGTGCAAGCTGTAACTCTGTCTTTACTAATAAGGCTATCTTCTAAGTTTAGTTTATTTAGTATTTTGCACACGTGTGTGCGCGCACCCCCCCCCCCCCACGCACACGCCTGTTGTGTTGAGTATGTACAGGTCAACAAGACAGCTCTGTGGCATCAGTTCTGTCCAGCTTCCCACGGGCTCTGGGCATCCGACGCAGGCTGTCAGACTGGTCCAGCAGGCACTTTTACCCACCGAGCCACCTTGCTGGAGCCAAGGTCATCTCCAATGCGTCATTTCCCCTACGTGAGCCTGAGTTCCACCATGTGAAGAATACGCTGTGCTTATTATCTCCAAGGCTGAGATTCAGAAAGTACACCAGCATCTTTAACACACCAGGGGAGAGGTGCTGTTAAAATGACGAAAGTTGGAATGTACTAGAACCCCGAGAGAAAAAAAAGACAGTTTGGTGCTTTTGCTCTCTAGCATACGATCCTGTTTCATATACTAACTAGTTTTTATCTTAACATGTCCTTTGTGCTGGAGGAGGCTTGTTACAGTCTGAGGTGATTTTTGGTGCTTATCAAGTTGGGTCAGTTTTCGTCTGAATCTGCAGCAGAGACCTAGCAGGATAAAATTCTGTCTTGTGAATAAGGGATATGATAATCCCCAAAGGGATTCTGGAATCAATCTGTAGTCTATAACCTTCAGCTAAAACTGATCTCTAGCTGGAGAAGGCCATTTCCAAGCTCCACTGGTGACACAGACTGGGAAGGAGAATGTCGTCAGTGTCTTTTGATAGAGCCCTCAATAAACCATGTATGAAAGGGAGGAAACAGGTGAGGCTCCTCGTGTCAGGTTCACATAGTAACGTACACTTTACTCAGTTCAGTCAGTAAAGGCAATCTTTTCCTATTTGTCAACACACCATAAAGCAGGAAGTCATCAGCCACCTCAAAACTGTCAAGAAAATAATTCAAAATTATTAGAGAAGTTATACTATCACATACTTATGTTCTTATAGCTAGCATAGCTAATATATTTAGAGTTCTTTAGAAACCAAAGAAAAATATAAAACAATATATTAGGTTATAGAGGTGTGCCTACTCCATACAACTGTATGTACAGAAGGCAAGCCACACATGCCACACACATGGCTTGTTGGGGGACTGACAAACATGGTCTGGTTACTCTGGTGCAGTGAGGAGGGCCATGACAGGACACTGGTGGTCTGAATTCTGCTCATGGTTTGTGCTTGGTGATCCGTGTGACCCTGAGCACATCTGTCCCTTATCAGCATGAGAGGTGTCAGCAATGACTTCCTCCAAAGGTTTTTCTGTTTTAAATTTTAAATAGAAGAACTTATTCTCCCAAGTCTAAGAAGCCAATATTCAGGTAAAAATAAGCCTGAGTTCACTCTCCTGAAGAGAAGTGAGGAATCCTGAGTTCCATTACTGTCTTGGCAGGATCTGGGGTGCCTCAGAAGCAGCTTGGGAGGTTCTGCAGAACAGTGTGAAGCTCATTGGATCAGAACAGGCCCAGGATCCCTATTGGACTCATTTCTGATGTCACTAGAACATGCATTTTCAAATATCCCATCTATAAAAGCTTATAAAAATAAAAGTTTTATTAATGAATACATTGTAAGAAAGCAGACAGGAAGGCTCAGGAGAGCTTCCCAATGCTAATCCCGCCGTTCTTTACAACAATCACAAAACTAAACCAGCTAATTGGAATAGATATTTAACTCTCATTTTTGGTAGGTTTTCATAACATAACTTACCTTGAATTTGTGTGTGTGTGAAGGATTTGAACTTAATTTTCAACTGTTATCATTTTGTCTGAGTAATATTTTAAAGAAACACACGTGGACATGCACAGAGTTCCTTTCCAATAGCTTATTGTGCTCTTAGATCTATACAATCTCCATTGGCAATCAGCACTAAATGCCACTCTGCCCTCTGCTTAGGAGCTAACTTGCTGCGCTCACCCATCTTTACAAACCTTGCTATATACTTTAATCCTTTCAAATGCAGCTACGACATAAAGTATTACAGACTTTTAAAAACCTGTTCTCTTGAAAAAAAAAAAAAAACTGTGGAGCATCAGTAACCAGATAGTATTCTCAAATTTCAGTGATCTAGTCCACGGAGCCACCCTATGCACAGCACTCTGCTTCACGCAGTACATGGCTTTAGCTGGCCAAATCTTTTTTTCCCCCCAATGAATCAGTAGAACAGTAAAGATCTACTTTTTTTTTAAGCAGTGGCATATCAATGAGGCACAGATGTGTATTCCAACTCTGCATGGATGAGCACACTGTTCAATAGTGCTGGCTCACACGGTATCAGGGCGAGTTATCACTTCCCATGAAGGCACTCTTATCACCAGGGCCCAGAGAGGTGGCTGCAAATCGCAGCCTTTTTATTTTCAAGGCAGTTTTGCTGAACATTCAGGCTTCAAAGATTCACACTTCCAAAACTCTATAAGAGTTTGTGAACGCTCAATTTGCCAAAACTGTTTACAGTGTAATTGGGCACCGTACCTGTGTCCATGAGATAGCGGAGGCGCTTCTCCACCAGCGCGGCACGGGTGTCAATTTGCTTTTGCTCATTCTCTAGTGCTGCCAATTCTCCTACAACATACTGACTGGTGTCTTTGAACCCTTTCTGTTAACGAGAACAAACAGGAAGGGGGAAAAATCACTTGTAAGTTGCATTTTTCCTTTCTACAAACACTTAGTAAAGCACTTACCTAGAGAAGCGAACACACACTTAGAATCAACCTTAGTACCAAATCCCACTCCTGCCTGTGATTTAGGGATCTTTCATATGCATCAAGTATAACAAACTGTTGCAAAGACTGAACATTTCAGCTATTGGGTGTTACACTTATAAATTTACCTCCAGATTTGCCAGATATAAAAAGTTAACAATGAGTGAGATGGCCTTTTCCTTAGCGTTAAGTCAGTGATTTAGGTATGAACAAGATGGGGAATTTTCCCTTTAATGACTATTAGAACAGATCTTTCATTCAAAAGTACAATACATAGAAGCAGGGTTTTACTATGAAGTTGATCCTTAAATTATCTAGAGAGAATCAGATTTCTTCTGTAGAAACAAACAAACAAACAAACAAAAAAGATACTTTTTTTTTTGCTTATGTGGAAATTATATCATTTAAAATATTAAAAAAGTAAAAAAAAAAAAAGGTGACAAGTATGGTGATATATGCCTGTAATTCCAGGATGCAGGAGGCAGAAAGGCAGGTAAACTGCTTAGGTGTCCAAGGCTAGCCTCATCTGTGTAAGCTCTAGCCTTGCCAGGGCTATCCAGTGAGGCCCTGGCTGAAAAATCAGACACCAAAGGAAACCAAGTTTGTATTATCTCCATAGTTTCTTCCAGATAGATCCTGTACATCACTGAGTTGAAATGTTACTAATCTTTAGGGCTATAAATTTTAACCAGGCAAATGATCTCAAACCTTGCTACTTAGAATATAATTCAATTAGTTTACTGTTTAATTTTCTCTTTAATCAAATTTGTATTTGTATTTGAAATTTTACTTTCATAGTAATCCATAATTTAAAAATGGTCTTATAAGTTTTATTTGAAATAGAAGTTCTATTATGGAGTACCAGTATAACTTTTAAGTTTTAATTTTCATATATATATGTTTGTATATACGATATTGTTACAGCTAATAAATAAAAAGCTCTCCTTGTAACTCTTGTACCCTTTGACATTTCTAGGTATTAAACGATGGCTTAGTGGCTACCCATCACTACCACTATCATCCATATGCAAAGCATTATCCATTCAGAGACAGAAGTGGTGGAGTCTCCTGTCAAATGCTTCCCAGCCCAGGAAGTACACTGACTGCTAGGAAAGCTGGGACACACTATTTTAGGCACTTCTTAAACAAGGAGCACAATCAAGACTTACAATTATTATAAATTCTCACGGTCAATAAATATGTTCAATTCTACTAATAACTTACTTTCTGAACTACTTAAAAACTGCATTCATTTGTGAAGTCAATTTATAACTTTTACTTGTTAAATTGATTATGGCAGCTGATAAATTTAAAGTTAAAATGTTTTAGAAAATGATAAATAATCTGATAGTCTTGCAGTCACTGATACAATGTCACTATATTGTTTAAAGATTCACACAAAATGGACAGTCTTCTATTTCAATGTGTGCTACTGGTAAGTATAAAATTAAGAATAACCTGGGGGACGCTTCTCCTACTAGCCAGCACAGCATTTCTAAAGGGGCCTTTTCTGTCTCCAGTCCCATCCAAAGGGATAAAACAAACATTGTAGTTTGCAGACAACACAAACAGAAAAGCGGAAATTGTAGCAAACACTAGACTTCACTGCGCAGTACAAATTCCTATCAGATCTGTGAGTCCTGCAGTGCTGTGGGCAGTTGTCAGACCCCTTTAGTGTGAGCACACACCACACATACACATCCTACAGCTCACTAAGCTACGCCTGCTTTCTCAAGATACACCAGGGATATTGTTTTTGTACTTTTCTGGGTCTCCTAAAGGTGAGAAGCAGAAAATGAGGCACCTTTGGAGTCCCAAAATGCTGCTGATAACTTCGAGTTGCACTTAAATGATTTTAAAATTCCCAAAAACATGATTTTTAACAGTGAAAATATTCAAACTGTAGATAATACAAAAGTAACACCATTAAAGAGAGCTGTGCTTCTTTCTAGACAAAAATTCAAGTTAAAACTTGTTCTCCTTGCTTCTGTCCCGCAGCTGTCCATCAAAAGCAGCTTTCTCCCTGCGGTCTATCAAATATTTCCCTCACAAATCAATTTTACACATGATCAGCCCATACCCCTACTGAGCTGAACCTCCCCGTTAATTAAGTGAAGAAATTACCATATATATTATATTAATGCAAACATCATTCAGCTAGTAATTCACGGCTGATCTGGATAATGGAAAGGTTGAACACCCATTAACCCAAGCCAACAAAATGGGTTGGCTGAGAAATTCTAGCGGGTCTCATGTGACTTCTCCCTCTGACTGCAGCCCTGCGGTATCTGCTATTGTAATAATTAAAATCCTCCCGGTAGATCAATACTGGAATCTCTTTATGGGAAGTGCCCTGATGGAAATGTCTCAAGGAAGCTGGGGCTGTGGAACTCTGAAAAATTCATTTTTTTTTTATCTGACAATTATCACCACACTGCAGACTAATTCAGCAGCGTACCCCTCTCACACTGCTTTGAATGCACTGGAGATTGACATCTTAAAAAACCTAACATCTCATTTTAACAAATAAAGGCACTATTTCCACATACAGTTTGGAATTATCAGCAATCATGAAACCACACAAAAAATTAATATACATTAAGTACTTCATCTTCTGATGGCTTCCTCTGAGTTTCAGTTATCACTGTCTTCTCCGCATTTCCTCTCTTTGTATCTTCCTGGATTGATCTCTGTCTTTTCATCTCTTAAAAAAAGGGGAGAGGCATGTAAAATTATTATAAAGCTTGATATTTATATATTGAAATGTGGCTTTACATTATCAGCATTTCTCTATTTAATACATATACACCTACAGTTGAACACTGTTACACCACAAGACAGTTCTAAAAGCATTCCTACCTGGTCTACTCTCAACATACTGACTGAAAGACTGGAGTTGAGTTTTCCTGACTGTAGAATCCTTGTTGAACACAACAGGATTTCTGAACCGTTCTGGTGCTTTTTGTAATCGCTCAGTCCGAAGATCTTCCCCGCCATTCTAAAAGCAAAAGAACAGACAGCACAACAGTTCAGAATATGGAATTACATGCCGGGGAGGGAGGTAATTTTTACCAATTTATGATAATGCTGACTTTTCTGAGCTATCTGGCAGCATTTTAAAGTACTATAAATAGCTCAACAGCAGGTTCTTCGGCCAGTCGGCAAAAACTTTGGAACACATGGTTTAAACCCCTGATGACTTTGATGTACCAGACACTACGAGCCCTTGTGTCTTCCGCGGATGATAAGCATCATTAGAAGCCATGTTACCGCCTCTGCCCCGTCTGTTTGTAGTCCTACGGACTTGTACAACAAGAAGAAATAGTCTCCAATTTTATGCCCATTCAGATAAACCATTAATGCTGGGTGAGGGCTAAAAGGCAGGATTATAACACTACCCCACTGAACTGAATTTCATCAGCTATAACTTTCCAAAGCCCGATTTGTAAGTAAGCCCTTTACAGCCAAGGAAACTACAATTATCTTTTCTGGAGCTTCCTATGTTAATACTGGTAACAAATTCAAATGGTTCTATCAACAAGAAATATCCCAGAAGACTGAACCACCGCAGTGTGTGGAAGCTGCAGATACCGAGGTGCTGTGTACCAAACAAATATTTCATTTTATACCTAATCTTTTATTATTTTTATTAAGTGTTTTGAAAGTAAATAGGGAAAGGCTAAGATGCATGACTAATAGCTGAGCCTGCTGAATGCTGAAACTGGTTATCAAAAGCTACCAAGACTTTGCCCTTCCTCTGCATTGAGACAATCAGTAATGAGGGAGCCCTCCAATGGCCTATTCTCTAGCCTCAAGGAGGCCTGGGATACAGAATCCTCCAGGGAAGGTAACAGTTTATCCTTTTCCACAAACACAGAATGCCTCATTTATAAATGTGTAAACTGCATTTTATTAAAAAAATAAAAACCCAAATCAATGCTGAAAGCTGCAAGGGAGCAGATGGACGCTGTGCGTTCTTTCTAAACACCATTTTCAAAACCTCAACTAAAGAGAGTCACACAAACGCAATCTGTTTAAAGTCTATGTTTTGTTGGAATAACTTTTAGAAATTACTACAAAAGAGCTGTTTGGAAAACAAAACCAGTTTCATATATGTAGATGACTAACTTATAAAAATTAAACATTTGTGTAATTTTTAAAAAGTTGTCTGTTGCATTTATCATTATGATCAATCTTTTAATATCTTAACTAGGTAACTAAGTTACAAATACTTTTGGCTTTAATTTCTTAAAGTATGATTTTTTTTACTGTTATTTTAATGATTATCCAATAGTCTAAAACTCAAGTCTTTACTAAGATAAACAAACATGGCTAATATTTTTAGGGCTGGCAACATGCTAAAATATCAGTATGATTAGCCAGTAAATCCCATCTTAAGAAAGCTTTTTATGACTAGGAACTTCTGCCACTTTACAAATGTATTCCTCTAAACCCACTAATTCAGTTAGCCTTTTCAATCCATTGTATTATTCTTAGGCAAGCTTCATTCTGCATTAAATCCAGAGCAGAAAGCTAAATTGAAGGAAAAAAAAAAAAAAAAAAAGACACCAGACCCAATCCAGGCTTCCTTTTATTCAGAGATAGAGACGAAAAGTCTTCTGCCTCCACCACACACTTTCATCACTAATTTCAGACACGACCTTACAGGGAGCAATGAGAGCCATTGTTTTGGGGCTTCAAAGCAGCTCTGTCAGGGGGAGGAAATCCTTTCAATCAGCAGGGCAATCCCCATAGTCCGCAGGTGGGTGAAAAGTTACACAGGACTGCTATCCCCAAAGCTGGAGAAATGCTAATGATAGAATGTGGGGAAGGAGGTGGGAAGCTTGGGTGGGGACACTATAGAGAGCCTGTAATAACAATAATGACATGAACACAACGCCACTTTGTCTAAAATGTTACAGTAAATAAGAGTCATAATGGCACAAATCTCATACAAACAACTGCTTTAAATTCAACCCCATTACCGTCTTCAGGTATGACGGATTCTTAGAAATAACACTAATTGCTCATTTGCATGGGTAAAAGGTTTAGACAGAAAACCATGCTAGAATTCTCTCGGCAATATTCCTCTTAGCAAAATCAGAGTTCAAGAACAGTTTCTGCACACCCTCGAATTGCTTGAGACAGAAGAAACAGCAGTCTCTCTGGAGTGAAGCTACTAAGGCAGCTCTTAAGTTAGGAAGATTTACCTTTACTCCTTGCTCCGAGGTATCGGTTACAGCTTTCTGGGCAGCACTGGAGAGTGAGTTTACCACCTGTGGCTGGGCTTCTAAGAGCTTCTTCAGCTTCAAGTCCACCAACTTACTATTTTGTTCTGTTAAACATGCAAATACCATGAATGACATATAAGAGGACTGAGATGCACAGGGTACCAATTTTAAGTGGCATCACAAGAATATTATTAAATTTCAAAAGACATTGGGGCTAAGACAACATGTCAGACTAGACACACAGAGAGCTCTTTTGCTATATATTTTACCCTTAGGGTTAATCCCTTCAAAATATGATCAGCATGCCTAAAGATAATGAAGATGCAGCTTCATTACCTGAAAAACAGAAACACATCACACACACACACACACACACACACACACACACACATAACTATATACATTATACACAATAAAACAACAAACTAGATTATTTTTTTGAGTTTGGCTCTTCCCCTATATTCCTGGCTAGCTTGGAACTCACTATATAGAAAAGGCTGGGCCTGAACTTGCAGTGATCCTCCTGCCTCTGCCTCCTAAGTGCTGGGATTACAGGTGCCTGCCAATAACAAACCCTGACACTTGAATTTAAATTCTACCATTTCAATTATTTTAGTATGTTAATTTACACATGCAATATCATCTTGAAACATGTTATTAACATGATCTTGGTGTCTTTAAGTGTGTGTGTGTATATATATATATAATATATATCCAGCATCAAAATAGCGTATGTTTGCAAATACTTTCCACTTAAACAGCAGAAATACAATAAAGATTATCATGATTTCAGAATGTATTAAATATAGATTGAAATGGAAAGCAACCAAACTATGGCTATAACTTTTCTTTTTTTTTTTTTTTTTTTTTTTTTTTTTTTGGTTTTTCGAGACAGGGTTTCTCTGTGTAGCTTTGCGCCTTTCCTGGGACTCACTTGGTAGCCCAGGCTGGCCTCGAACTCATAGAGATCCGCCTGGCTCTGCCTCCCGAGTGCTGGGATTAAAGGCGTGTGCCACCACCGCCCGGCCCGGCTATAACTTTTCAAAGGAACAATTTCAAATTATTTTACCACGTACATTAATCTCTAATAATAAAGTGGTTCAGAAATGAGTTGAAACAAATATTTCTACTTAAAATTCACACAAAGTGTTTTTTTTTTTAATAAAATGGTTTTGTAAAAGACATGCCAACTTTTGGAGAATGGTATTTTTCACAAAGATTAATAACTTTTCTAATTATAATATTCTTAATAAATGTCATTATCATTACTTTCATGCAAATTTTTCAGTTTACACTGCCAGGCTCCTTTTTTAAACAATATCTGATGAACTATGGTCAAATCAAGATAAAGATTGAACAATTTATTATTAAAACATTATGACTTTTATATACATATTAAAAAAGGAATTTTGGAGAAAATAAAGCAGGATAAAAATCACACTATTTCTGTGTACTTCCAGATTCCAGTTTGTATTCCTATCTTTTGTTACCATAAGCACAGCTATGGAATGCAAAGCATGTGTCTGCACATGCCTACACTTAAGGCATGCTGAAGAGTATTGGTTGTGGAGAAAGTTGGGTCACACTGTAATCCTAGCAGCTGGGAGGCTGAAGCAGGCAGATTACCAGTGCCTGGGTAGACTAGGCTAATACAGGGAGGTCCAGACCAGCCTGAGCTACAGTGAGAGTCTGTCTCAAATAAAACAAAACCAAAAATCCCCAAATAACACCAAATAGGAGATGGAGACATGCTTTCCTTTTCAGCAGTGAATTTTAATTTTTAGCTTTTATTATTTACTTATTTATTTATTTATTTATGTGTGTGTGTGTGTGTGTGTGTGTGTGTGTGTGTGTGTGGATCTGCTTGTGTATATGTGCATGTATGCGTGTGCCAGACACTGACACCGGATGTCTTCCTCAGGAGCACCTGATATTTTTGAGACCGGGTCTCTCACTCAGTGAACCTGGTACTCACCCTGTGGGCTAGCCTGGCTGGCCGGCAAGCTCCAGGAACCCACCTGGGGTCACAGAGCGGGGCCTCCACACCTGGCTTTTTAACCTGGGTGTTGGAGATTGTACTTAAGAGACCCATGCTTGCAAACAAGCACTTTCTTGAATAAACCATCTCCCCATCTCTGAGAGAATTTTCCTAAGTGTAAGAGTCAAACTTGCCAGGATTAAAATTAACCAGATTTTTAAAATATCCCACAAAAGTTATAATAGCTAATTTTTCCATATTACCTAAGAAATGGCTAATTTCCCTGGTCTTTCTAATTTACTTTAGAAGGACATACACACTGCTTATTTTACTAATTTTATAATTCCATAGTTAGAAGTCAATCTTCAAGTCCTCCACAGTAACTGGTTACTGAGCATTCTTTCCCTTCTCTCCCCTCTCTCTCTTCTCCCACTCAGTTCCTAAGAAAGAATTTTGTGGTAATTATAAATGGAGGACAGGCAGACAGCAACAAAAATATTTTCTTAAAGAAAAACTAAAGATAAGTTCCACTGCTTTAAAGAAAGCAGCTGGAGAGATGGCTCAGCAGTTAAGAGCATTCATTGGCTGCTCGTACAGAAAACCCAGGTTCGATTCCAAGCACCCATATGAAGGCACTGGATGTAATTCCAGTTCCAGGGGATCTGATGCCTCCTTCTGGCCTCCACAGTACTAGGCACATAATATGGTACACAGACATACCTGTAAGAAAAGCACCCATACACATAAGAAAATAAAAATAAAAAAGGTTTATTAAAAAAGAACTCAAAGGTAGCTTTAATTTTGAGCTAAACATTTAAAATGGTTTCCTCAAATACTAGAATTTTCTTTCACTATTTCAAGCACACTGGCTGCTATACAGAAATGGTATATCTTAATACTGAGTCACAAGGGAGGGATTGAGAAAGGCCCTGGGTTTTCTCAAGTGCTCCTTGTGGTTAAGAAGGCCTTGGACGGCTGTGTCCTGGAGAAGTAACAAAGCAGGTCAGTCTGTAAGGACACGTCAGAGGTGGGACAACGCGGCTGTCACCCACTGACACCGTGCTGGACAGGACACTTAGGAGACACTCTAAAGAGGATGCCAGCGTTGTTACTGCTGCAAGAATTCAACTTGAGAAGCTTCTCTGGAGCCACTCGGCATCTGCAACTCTGGATTGCTACCTGCTGCTTATTCTGAATGCAATGCATACAGAGCACACACTAAGACAGCATCTTTACAGTTTAAAGGAGAATAAAGACAAACTGCAGTGTGACTCATTGACTTGATAGAAGATGTGACGTTAATCTAATTGTCATCTATACAAGGAGTTTTCAAAGTGTCCTACTGTAATCAATTTTCCAGCCCATGTAAAACAGCCATAATATTTAAAGTAAGCAAGAAACTTGCAAAATAATACAATTAAGACTATCTATTTTGAGAGAAAAATCTCACAATAAAGCCCAGGTTGGCCTCAAACTTGCATGTAGTCCAGGCTGTCCTGGAACATGCTTACTCTCCTCCTACCTTGGCCTATGTACAGCATACCCAGCACTGCCATGATTAGTTCTAAACTAAGTAGGCATGATCTATGGTTTTAGATTTAGATCTGAACTATTCCACAGTTACTCCACATGTGGTATACAACAGCACATCACAACACAGAAGCAGTGAGGAAGCCACTTACTGAATGCCTACCAACTGAAACTTAGAGTGATATTAGCAATAAAAGAACCCATGTCATCATTTACTGTATCAACATTAAGCTATTTGAACATTCAACTGGAAACAAAATAATATAAAAATTAATGGAAGGTGGATTTGACTAAATGATCAGTGAGGGCATAAGATGTAAAGAGACTACAAAAATAAATTATTATTGATGAGATATAAAAATATGATAAAGCTTGCCATGCAATAGGACACAAAACATTTATAATTTGAAATTACCGGGAGTATCAAGGTCACTTTCTATATTAGTAAGTTCATCTCCACCTCCTACAACAAAGCCTTCAGGAATGTCCTCGTTAGTATCTATCTCAATATTATCATTTTCATCTGTAAGAACATGTAGCAATAGTGTTAGTATATCATTTATATCTTTGTCCTCAACTCTAAAGAAGAAAAACTACTATTTCAATGACATGCTCAAACTCAAGTATGACAAAGATAAGCAAGTTAAGAACTCAGTTTAAGTCACTTTTCCACGGTTAGATAACAGTTATACTTTACATTCTTATGTCAAAGCTGAATTATCACATCAAAGCAAATGCAGAAGTTTTGACAATTTGCCACCCACTGTCTCTGAATCACTGAGCTCATTAAGTCCTTGTGTTTTACCGTATAATCTACTAATAATCTCTAATACAATAGCATATGAAAATAAAGTTGATTTGGTGAAAAAACACCCAAAACTCTGAGTTTCATTTTTTTTTATCATTTATTAGATAATTTAAAAATGCATAAGCACATCTTTGTTTGATTTTTGGCTTTCCAATCAGCCACCGAGAATGCTAATAACAGTTACCACTTAACAGACTTCCCATCCACTGTATGAGCCAGTTAGAAGAAAACAACGAAGAACAAAAAGACTGGAAAGGGCCTCCTCCTGGCAGGTGGGAACGTAGACACAGAACGGCTGGCTGCTGGGAGCAGCAGCTCAAGAATCACATATGCGGCTCTATCACCTAAGCATGGTCGGTCGCTGAGAGCTCTTCTCTCATCAACTACGCCCGGCACAGGTATGCCACTCGTTCTCTGAAGGTGAACACCTTCACTTCACGGTCCTCAAAACTTCTCCAAACAATTCTGTAGCTCAGCAAATGAATTAGCAAATACTTCCAAGTGCTAAAAAGGTAATCAAACACTTTTCTGAAGTAATCTGTGCCAGAGACATTAACTATTAATGATTTCAGGAGAGCTAGTTATACGTGGCTGCTGTCAATCAGTCACCATTGATTATTACTAACCACAATTAATCTAGAATCAAAGCACAAAATTCAACACTCATTCTTTTACTCCAAAAAAACAAACAAACAAACAAACAAAACTACATTAGTGGCTCTCATCCTGGGAGGTCACATATCAGATATCCTGCATAGCAGATATTTACATTACGATTCATAACAGTAGCAAAATTGCAGTTATGAAGTAGCAATTAAAATAATTTCATGGTTGGGGTCCCCACAACATGAGGAACTGTATTAAAGGGTCGCAGCGTTAGGAATGTTGAGAACCACTGCGTCTATAGCATTCTGTTACGTAACTTGCAAAACACTATACTAGATATCGAGGAGGTAAGTTTTTAATTTAATTTAATATTATAATCACATTGGACTGATTATAATACCATGAAGGATCAGAGTTATGGGGTAAAAAAGAAGGCACAGAGCAACTCCAAAGATAAAACGGTTACTCTTTGCCAGTGACACCAGGATTTCTTTCTTGGAGGTAGGAACTTTTAAGTTAGGCCAACTGAGGGAAGGCATTACAGGCATGAAAGTCGAAGGTAGGCTCTGTTCTGTCCAGTTGCTCAGGCATACTAAAGGGAAAGAACAGAGGTAAGGCTTGAAGGGTACAACGGGAGTCAGCCCAGAGGGTGGAACGGGCAGCTGAAATGTTAGGTGGTGGAAATGGAGAGATGATGGAGCTCAACGAGATTATGTACTTTTCAGCCCACCTATCTGATCGTAGTTGTGAAGTGTGTGTAGTTCATGAGCAGCAGTAGCAGTACCTGAGGCCCTTGCTGTAATAGACAGCTTCAATATGACACCTACAATACTGTTCTTGATTACACTTTCGTATCTTCATGGGAAAGAAACAGCATTGTAAGGACCTGGGGACAGAGGATGCTATCCGTGCAGACAACAACATCATCCATGCCAAACTGTTGACCTAGCTGTTGTACTAGAGAACAGAAAAGCTGGCGGTGAGAAATCTAGGTGGGGAACTGTTCTGACCTGAAGAAGCAGTATGGAGAGCCTAACTTAAAAAAGGTGTAAGATCTGAAACTGACTGGACACTGGGGTGTGGGGAAGGGGTAAGAGGCGAGGCGAGCACTTTCATCGAACACAAACAATGGTTCTGCCATGGAAAGTGGGGAAGAGCAGAAGTGCGGATGGATATGGGTATCTGTAAGCTGTCAAGTCCTGGGTCATGTTACACAGGTGCCATATGCGTTTTTTCCAGAAAAAAAAATAAAACCTCCATTTATACTACCACTCACCAATAATCTAGATGGATTAATTTAGTATTGCTAGACTTAACATAAAATGATTACTGTTTGGAAGACAAAAATAAAAACTGATCCATCAGCTTATCCTATGAATGAGATTTTACTTGCCAATCACTAACCAGTTTTGAAATGAACGTTAAATTCTTTTCAGCAGTTAATACAGCATCTTTCCTGACCTGTGGGAATACTTTAAAGGCGTTGTAACAGAACTCAAGTACACGTTTGTTGTGTGTGTGCGCACACATGCATTTATGTATTGAAAGACACTACATCTATATCCATGTATCTACACACATCAGTCAATATAGTCTTCATGGCTAACCATGGAAAAATCTAGTAGGTGAGTAGAACCAAAAGCAGAGATCCAGTACACAAATGGAAGAGACAAGTATGGGCTGTATTCTGTGTTTACATGTGTAGGGAAATGAGATATCAACTACACAACAGAATGTGAAGCTATGTGCTGGCTGACACTGCACAATCCTGTGAACTAAATAAAGCTCTGACAGTGTGCACCACTATAGCACAGCAATACTGCCAATCTCACATTTTTCTTTAATAGGTGAATGGAAACTAGGCTACCTGGTGATAAAAGGATGGTCTACAATGCCAAGGAAAGAATCCTAGGCTATCATTAAAAATATGTTCGGAAAAAGTAAAATAAAATAAAATAAAATCGGAAAAAATGAAAGATTCAGAAAGAAGTTTCTCACTTACCCCCTTTAAAAAAAAATATTCTCAACCAAGGTCTCCATGAAATTCAGAACTTTCAGAATTCTACAGAGACCAAACAAAAGATAAGAAAAGCAATACAAATATTATAGTCCTAATAGAAGATGAAAATAAAAATCATTGAAAATCTTTAAGACTTTATTTTGTCCCAATGCATTTCATACTATCCCAAGTTATCATGGGGACTGGATTCCTATGAATCCATGTGAACTTTGGATATGCTACGTAAGGATCAGCAAACTACTAGACAGGGACAGAATTCATCCCACTGCTTTTGAGGTACAGATAAAGCTATGTCTATTCATTCAAATATAATTTAAAGCTGCTTTCAGACTACAAAGGCTGAGTCGAGCAGCTGTGGTAGAGATCAGGTGGTCTGTAAGAATAAATTATTTACTCTAGTCCACAATAAGTTTGCTGAATTCTGGCTTAAACAAGTGGCTGGAGATGCTAGACAGGCAGGTGTATATATATATATATATATATATATATATATATATATATATATATATATATATATATATGTGTGTGTGTGTGTGTGTGTGTGTGTGTGTGTGTGTGTGTATATATATATGTATATATATGTATGTATATGTGTGTATATATGTATGTATATATGTTTGAATTTCAAGAAGACTTTCACTCTGCCTTTCCTAAAGGTCTCTCTACAATTCACAGCCTTGATCATTATAGCTTAGACATGAGATCAGTGCAGGGTGCTGAGGTTGGGGAAGACAGTCTCATGCCTGCTTCTTTATGGATACAGACCAAGACTCATCTGATGACAGAGAATAGGCCTGCTCTACTTGCTTAGGTCAACCTTAGCTTTCTGTTTTTTCATCTGCACTGGCATGTTTTTTGTGGTTATACTCACAAACTGCCAAGTTATAGGCTCATGGTGTCCATCCATGAACTGTTAAAGAAAGTGTTCATATAGTCAACAGAAGAGAATAGAACCATAAAAAACAAGAATGGAAATGGGATCAGTATGTTAAGTGAAAGAAGCCAGACAGGCACTGGCAAGTACGATTTCTCACCCACGGCATTTTCATACAGGATGGAGACTAGCAGATGGACCCAGTAGGGGTGACAGGATAAGGATCAGGTGTAAGGGAAAGTTCTGCTGTGCCACTGAACAGCATCAGCTTTAGCTCCCACTCTTTCATTTATTTGTTCACTGTATTTACTTTGACTGTTAAATGATGTCAAATCCAGGTCTTTGCTTCCCCCACTGTAGGAAGAGCTCCAGTGTAGCTAGAGTTCTCCAGTCCTGCCTGGCCCACGGTCAGGACAAATCTCTCTCACCCACCAGTCCATGAGCCGCTCAGACCCAACCAAGTAAACACACAGAGACTTATATTTCTTATAAACTGTATGTCCGTGGTAGGCTTCTTGCTAACTGTTCTTATATCTTAAATCAATCCATTTCTATTAATCCATAAGTTGCCACGTGGCTCATGGCTTACCGGTATCTTAACATCTGCTTCTCATCTTGGTGGCTAGCAGTGTCTCCTGACTCAGCCTTCCTGTTCCCAGAATTCTCCTCTCTCCTTTTCCCGCCTATACTTCCTGCCTGGCTACTGGCCAATCAGTATTTTATTTATTAACCAATCAGAGCAACACACTTAACATACAGAACATCCCACAGCACTCCAGTCATGGGCTGCAATACTGAAAAGGTTTCTTGGTCTAGTCTAGTCTTGATATACACTTGCAACCGGGGTTGTGTATTTTTTTTTAAATATCTCATCTGAGGAGAGGGTCTACAGCCTTCAACAAATTATTTTACTTATTTTGTATGTGTGTGCCAGTAACAATGACTGAACCTAGGGCCTGATACGTGGTAGGCAAATGCTCTACCACTAAACTACATCTGAAGGCCTCAACTTGGGTTATACCACAGAGAGCACCAACTGTGTAGCCAGCCAATAACTACATTAACTACAACTTTATTCCTGGCCTCCTTGACATTGTCATCTTACAACAGTAAGCTTTTACTCTAAGGAATCAATTAAAAATCAAAGCAATAACTTTTCATTTCCTTTGAAGAAACTTCCTATTGAACTGGAGAGAGCTTTCTTTGTTTCACCTCGCTAAGGTCTTATTCAAGTCCTGATTTGCCTAATCTTCAAGGTAATAATAATATTCTAAGATGAACTAAGGACAAGCACCTGAAATGTTTTATTAGATAAATAGGTTATGACTCTGAAATAAAAAGTTCGTAGGCCTCTTCAATACACTCCCAGCAAAAGTGCAGTTTCAAATTAAGGATGACCAAACTGAATACTGAGAGGAAAATTAAAGTTATTTTTATTTATGTGATCCTTGTCTCAACATTAAGCTTAGAGTAATCTGCAAATACTGAAGATGACCCTCTCAGAGTAAGAACAACAGAAATGACCTAAAGGACACGGATACAGAGCACTGTAACAATTCTTACACATTGGGCTCTAAGAGTCTCATGTGGCCTAGGCCTGATGCTCTTAGCTTTACCTCCCAATGCTGGGGTTACAAGTCTACACCAGCACACCTGGCTGTGTGCAGGGAGGGGGGTGACGGTACCACAGCCCACATGTCGAGGTCATAGGACAAAGTATAGGAACGGAGTCTTTCTTTACGCTACCTATGCTGCAAGGATTAAACAGGGCAGTAGGCATGGTGGAGGAAAGTGCTTTCTCCAGCTGAGCCACCTCACAGTACAGAAATAGCAATTAATGATCTTATTCAAAAGGAAATTCCTGGAGCTGGTGGCCATGTCTAGTGTCCAAATGCACACTTAGCATGCACAAGACCCTGGTTCCATCTCCAGTATAAGCCAAGCAAAGTTTCCCATGGAAAAGCAAGTCCCACATTCTAGAAATGAAGGATGTGACTGCATTTCACCTACTCTTCTAACAGTGAGGCATCAAGGGGTATCATAAACCAAATTCTATACGATGTTTCTGCTAAAAAGTGTCATCTCCTCTTCCTCCTCTCTCTTCCCCTCTCCTTTTTCTTCTCCTTTTTTGATTTTGAGACAGGGTCTTGGCCAGCCCCAAGCTTGAAATTACCCCTGCCTCCACATCCTAAGTGCCAGGATGACTGGCTTGTGCCCCCATGTCCAAGCTAAAGAATGATGCTTGCATTAAAAATTAAGGCAAAAAGCTGACTTGGAAATAATAACAGTTCTCTTCCGATTTACTATACTTCCTTTAGCTTAAAAAAAAGTATCAATAGGCTAGAAAGTTTACGGTGTTGATGTAACATTTTGAAGTAAAAAGTCCTAAAAGGTCCAGTGAGGATTTCTGGGTTCTCTGTAGAATATGCTACAAGATTCTTTAGCTCACCTCCAGATGCCTTTGACCTTTCTTTCAACTTTTCTGCAGCCAGTTCAGCATAGCTGGGAAGTTCTGACATCTTCACTCCGCATCGAGCCTCCGCTATTAGCTGACGGGCCCTCTCTCTCAGCTGCCGACGTCTCTCTTCATCTTGCTGCTAAGATATATTGAACAGTTGCCAGCTCAGTAATTGACAGAAATGCAATTTCATTTTCAATCTGATCATCGTGATAGGAGCTGGGTACAGCATGGTGCTTGGCCCACATTATAAACAGGATGCTCTGCATCAGCTGGATGTCACACCATTTTTAAAGACACCTCAGCACCATCTCCTTAAAACATTTACAAATCATTGTACTAAAATGTCCACCATAAATTTAAATTAAAGAATGTTTGGCAATACATGCTATTAAAGAAAAGGCAGAAATTAGTAATAAAAGAACAGACTTAGAGAAGAAAGTCACAATAATCAGAAGAATTTTAATTAATAGTTTATTTTTCAGGAATAATACTTAACTTGCTATTTTCTAATAAAGGTACTGAGCACTATCTAAAAGACACATTGACACTATAAAATACAGCTACACGATATTGGTCAAATATAGGAATGGTATTTTTTCCATAGAGTAAGAGTAAAGATAGTAGATCAGTTAACAGTTCCAACTTAAAAACTGCCAACGACAACATCATGGTGATATGAAATTCTTTTTCACTACATCTCCTCCTAGATGCACAATAAGGAAAAAAAAAACAACGAAGAAGTCTATAAAGTTTTTGAATTTAAAATTACTCAGACCTACAACAAACCCACTACTGTAGGCTCCCATTGCCTGGATTTTCCCACCATGATGAACTATACTGGAACAGTGAACTGAAATACATTCTTTCTCCTTTGAGCTGCTTGTGTCAGAGCATTTTATGTAGCAACAGAAAAAAAACCAAAACCATAAGACACACATGTAACTATTTTTAAAGTAATGCTTCACTATAACTTTGAAACAGTATATTTGGCCGGGGGGCAGACAAAAGGCACCCTAGCTTTTGCATCACACCTGCAGAATGAGTGGAATCTGGAACTGACAGATTAACGTCGTCTGGTTATGGCGATTGTTGTACGTGAGAATAGGAGGTAAGAACCACACAGCCACAAAGACAAGAAAGCACATGGAACAGAAGGTAAGAACCACACAGTCATAAAGACAAGAAAGCATGTGGAACAGGAGGTAAGAACCACACAGTCATAAAGACAAGAAAGCATGTGGAACAGGAGGTAAGAACCACACAGTCATAAAGACAAGAAAGCATGTGGAACAGGAGGTAAGAACCACACAGTCATAAAGACAAGAAAGCATGTGGAACAGGAGGTAAGAACCACACAGTCATAAAGACAAGAAAGCACGTGGAAGGAAAATACACTAAAGCAGTAGGGACCACTAAAGGCGGTTTGGTGGGTTGGTTTTTTTATGTTGTTTGTTTTCATATGCTTTTTTTTTAAGTTTAGGGAAATGAAAGATTAAGCTAGCAGTAGTGCCTAAATAATACAGATTAACACAGAAGAACCAGAAAGACACGAATTAGCAGGCTTATGAACAGCCCAATGAAGTCACAGTAACATTCAGGAAGAGGAAGTACTAAGAGGAACAGAAAAGAGAAATGCAAGAAACATACTTGAGTCAGGATTGATTTCTGTGCCAATTTTTGGTTAGAGATGTGGATTCAGAAGGTACTACAACTACGGACTTAAAATAAAAATAGAAAACTAAAAGAAACCATAAGGAGCCAATGTTTGGGGTAAAACAGAGTGGGTTTGAAGAAGTAAAGGGACATCCAAGCAAAGGTTTTAACAGAGTCTGAGGCTACGTAAAGCCAGGGCTACAGTGTTGATGGATGGATACATGGAAGCCTGAGAAGTAAGGAGGCTGCCGACTAAAACTGGAGAATATCTGCATTTACGTAAGGGGGGTGCAGAGGAAGAAGAGAACAAGACCACCAATCGATCATGAACATCAAAGTAGAAGAGGCTTTCATGAAAAAAAAAACACAGCTAGGCGTGGTATGCTCACCTTTAAACCCAGCACTCGAGAGGCAGAGGCAGGAGGATTTCTGTGAGTTCAGGGCCAGCCTGGTCTACATAGAGTTCCAGGACAGCCAGGGCTATATGGAGAAACCCTGTCTCAAAAACAAACAAACAAAAACAACCTATTACAGTGAACGTTGGAAGTTGGTCAGAAAATTTAGAAGGGGCAGTCAGGCTTGGTGGACAAGGCAGACACCAGATAGGTGGAACTCAAATCTGCATATTTCTTTACAAATTTTTTTTTGAGGTAGCTAAAAATCAAGAGATTTTGGCATCATCAAATTAGTAAGAGTAGATTACTAGGTGTGTCAGGTAGGCCTAGGGACACACTCTGAAATTCTAGGTAGGCAAACTGACATACTTCCAACTATCAAAAAGAACATAAGAGCACAATGAACTGAATCAGTGAAGTCACACATGAATGAATGAAAACTGTACTTCAATATGATGTAGAACTTACAGTATCATAACTCACAAAATCTGTGAGCACAATAAGAAGACACACGGAGAGACTATATGTAAATAAAAATTAGAAACCTTTAATCCAGAGGTTGGTCTTATTGTCATTAACACTGGGTCAACCACACACCATGCGTGTTTTGATATGATTGTGTACACATTACTTATAATACTCTATCCCAAGTATTAAAGTGAACCCACCAAGCTTCTATAACTTCCATTTTATCCATAAACACAGGGGGACAGAGAAACAGAACAAACAACACAGCAAGAAAGCAGTCCCCAAACCAACCTCCACAAACACAGAATTACACATTATCTCGGACACACCAAGGGAGAGACTGTTCATGATTCAGAGAAATGTAAGTCTGATCCTACTGTTCACAGAGAAAAGGCAGGACTGACAAGGAACGTGGGAACCTTTTCACAAGTTTGAGCTCAAGTGTGCGTGCACACACATACACACACAGGGAGAGAGAGTTGTTGAGAATATACAAAATTGTAATGGTGGAGACTTCTGGGCTCCGTATGTGTGATGTAGCTACTTGAGGATGCTTACAGGTATAGCTGAAGCACTTGGAGGCAGAGAAAGGAGGATTCTGAGTGTGAGGTGAGCCTGGGTTACATAGCAAGACTCTGATTCAAAAGTGGTCTTTTTATTTTAATTTTCTATAATGCAAACAAACTATCCTTGTAATACGCGTTATTTTAACGTAAGAACTGTAGAAGAGAAGGAGGGAGATGAGATGGTAACTTCTTGGGGTAGGACAGTGAACAAGCAAAAGAGAGGTCTAACATTCAAGAGAAATTTTCTTAGCCTTTGGAAACAAGCTCATTTGTAAGCAGAGGAATCTACAACATGCAGCGTAAGCATGAAGACATAAAAATAATATACAAAAACCTTTCACTGGTTATCAGTCTTTCTGAACTCTGAATATACACTATGAATAAAGGAAAATAAGGCTTGATGATATTTTAGTGATAATTACTGATACTTCCTGAGCTTTCATGTGCTAAGTGAAAGCTATATTTTCTATTCATTATTCCACTTAATTCTTACACCCCGTTCTTTTTAACTAGTGATAACAGGCTTCAAGTCCCATTGACACACAAATAAAACATTCAATAGTTCAACCCATGTCTGTTTGACTCCAGGGCCCTTGCTCTTAACTATTAAATTATTTGATCCCCAAAATGTCAAGTTAAAAACAGATGTGGTAGCACACATCTATAATCCCAGAATTTGGGAGATGGAGGCAAGAGAATCAGGAATTAAAGGGCAGCCTTAGTTAACATAAATTCTAGGCTAGCCTGGGCTATAGGATAACCGGTCTAAAAAACAAACCAACCAACACCCAAAATCAAGAGGCAGGTGAGATGGCTCAGTGGGTAAAGACACTTGAGCTGGATCCTTGGAACCCACAAGGTGGGAAGAACGCTCCTTTCTGACCAGTGCTCTCTGACCTCACAAGCATGCTGTGGCATGTGCATGAACTAACTCCCAATCCCAAACCAATAAACAAATACAATATTTTTTTTTTAAAAAAAGGAAAATCAAAACAGCCCCCAAAGATCAAGTACAATGACCAGCTAAGAAAGCTGAGCCTTCACTAACCCTGTACCCTTCAGACTTGAGGAGAGTGGGAACAGTAATAAAAACCATGATTTAATATGCTGCAGGCAACAAGATTTAAGCCAATTTCATTACATGAATAATAACTTCTTACAGCGCTAGGGTATGATGATTCAGTCTAAGATGAAGTAGTCTTTGGTCATTTTAACTGAGTTAAATGATTCTACCTTTCCAAGAACAAAATGGGAACCTACATTTTTCTCACAAGCTAACACTCCCAAATGTTGCTGAGAGCTCACTACTTTAAGTATGACTTAAAGTAGGCAATCATTAATAAAAACAACTCTAAACACTAATCACCACACTTTATCAATTTCCATGTAAATTGTTTGTTTGTACTTATTTATCCATCATTGTTCTCTGCACAATAGAAAAATGCAAATGAACAAATCAGAATGCAGCCCTAATGGGACTTTCTGTTTATAACCATTAGCCCAGAGGTGTGCTGTAATTCAATTCTCAAGTAGCAAGATTTAGCCTCATTAACAGACTGCAAGGGCAGGTTACAACTCATAAAACCCTACAGTAAACAAAGTTTATAGACACAGCGCAAAATCTTGAGCCTGATTGACAGAATTCTAGTTCCCTATCAGATTGCCTTAATTTACTTTTCTACTAATGTCCTTATACCACAGAGACAATTTTGCTTGGGCCCACAGCTCTCTAGTGGGATGGCATATCTGTATTGTTTGTTTTCTCACCCTAAAGAACCAACTGAGAAAATAAAAGATAATTGTTAAAAGTCATGGGAATGGAGCTCAATGGTAGAGCATTTGTCTGTCTGTGAAAAGCTCTAGGTTCAATCCCTAGCACCATGGCTCCCCATCCCCACAAAAAGTCATGAAGGAAAAACTTGCAATTATATCAATTGATTGCATAAACAATATTAGTTTAATTGGTAGTCCTAAATTTTCAGTTTCTTCATGATGAGAGATTCATTCTAAGTAAAACTATTTCATTTACATGTAGGTTCCACTAAAAGTCAGATCATGGGAGTTGGAGCTACAGCTCAGTTACTGAATGTTTACTTCACATGCATGAGATCTTGCATTCAATTCCCAGAAACACACAATTTGTTTAGCAATATTTAAATAATAGATGGCAACAAAATCTGTGAATTTTTATCGTATTTACTAAAAGTGGCTGTACTGTTCATGTCCAAAGACAACATGACCAGAGCATAGGGCCAATAACCACTTTATTAATTTAGTAAAGCATTTTAGTGCAAACTATTCAAGTATGTTGGTAATATTTGTGATGATGTTTTGCCTATATTTAAGCACAGAACTGTGTTTTTGCTATCTTTTTTGACCAGTCTGCACATGAAATAAGACAAGGACTGACCTGCTGTCCTGAGTAAACCATCAGTTCACTTGTGAAAAGGCCTCTTCTCTGAGGTGCAAGGGCACACCAAGTTAGAGGGCTGCCATCATTAAAGGGAAGCTGGACACATGGCAAGTCTAACTTCCATTGACTTCTCACTACATAAAGCTGAATTAGTTAGGTACTGTTTCTAAGACATTTGCCTTTTTCTACAGAGTTAGAATGACTTAAGAGGTCTATCTTGCCTTTCTACAATGAATGTACTACAGGTAAAGTCTGATGGGAGCGTATTTTGGGAGGCCTTCCTTCCCATGAGTATCATTACAACGACCTTTTGAGGAAATGCTAGCGTGTTTTCATACACTGTGTGTGTTGCCTCTGCTCTTCACAGTGTTGTGTGATAGCTACCGACATCTTGACTGATAGAAACAATCTCACTTAAATACACTGCTTAACATCATACACATTACAACTGCCATAGTAAGAAATAAATTTAGTGTCATCTTGAAATTTCAAAGCAATGATCTATATAATGGATTACATAATCCATACTTCTAGCATTTTTCAGAGACCCCATTATTATTGTGATATTAGAAGTTTTCGTTCTTTCCAATCAGTTCAAGTGCTCTTTGTGGTACTCAGGAAGACAGGGGAGGCAAACTAATTTGTTTATAGTCATTTAAAACCTGGGTCCCAATCTTGAATTAGAAACCCCTAGGAGAGAGGTGAGGCCAACGAGCCTGCACTTCAATATATCAGACAGAAAATATCACACAGAAGCTGGGTCAGAGCTAATAACTTTGGACACTAACTAAAAAATACCCAGCCTTTCACCGCATGTCTTGAGGCTTCAGTTTACCGTTTTCCTTATCGTGCTGAAATGGTCTATGATCTGCTACAGAGAGAGGCACTAGTAAAACTTGACGAGTTATGGACAAACTCTTCTAGAATAAGTAATGTAATTCCTTGTTTCCTTTCCATAAAAATGTATTGGTATGCAATTTTTATATTTCACAGTTCACCGACATCTAGGCAAGCTTTCTTCCACTGCTTCAATGGCGTTACTTTTAATTTTATCCTCCTTAGCTGTAGTAATTAAAGTGATCAGCAGTGGCACCCCAGCAGCTCTGACACGGCGACAACCCCCTAGCAAACTCTGCTCTTAAAGGGAAGGAGAAAAAGACTAGTTTCATTTCACAGAGAACAAGAAACCCAAGCCTCCCCAACCCTCAACTTTATTCAATTGTTCTTTCAGCCGCCTTCGGATCTTAAGAATCAAATAGAAATGGCTGCTATGGGGGGTCCTTTTTATTCTGGCCGCAAATGTCACAGAGTGACATTACTTTAGGCCAAAAATGTGCCATGGATTTGCAAAGGTGAATTAGAACATGAGAAACTGTCAGTGTAGTTTCTGAGGTCATTACCCACCAAGGGTGTCTTTACAACAGGAAATAGTTCCATTCAGTCACTTGAAAAAAGTCCTTCTGCGTAAGAAACGTGCATCTATTATATTTTCACGAAAAAAAGCTTTAAAAAAGATATCAGACAATATTTGTATCCTTACCCCATAAAAACTTTTATAACTGAACAACTCCCCCTACCCCACTGACAAAACCCAAAGTCTGAATTTCTTTCTTGTGTTGGCTCTAGTGTTTCCTACAGTTTTAGTAACTGGACTTTAATTAAACTAAATAAGTTTTTGACAGAAAAAAATTTTATTTAGTGCTTCTCAAAATGGTCCTTAGAATTCCCCAATTTTATAAGAAACTAAGAAAAAGAACTTGATTGTCATCTTTTCATCAACAGACAGGAAGCTAAGCTCTCTTATTAGTACCAAGTACGGACCAAAAAAAAAAAAAAAAAAAAAAAAATCCATGCTTGTCCAGAGGCAAGGATTACCAAAGCTCACCTATTCACCTTCTACAGAAAACAGAATAAAAAAATTACCAGGACTTTAGAGGTCTGGGTAGACCACTAGATATTTTACTGCCAACCTGGTCAGCTCTTGACTGAATAAACAGGATTTAGGGTGAAACATTAAAACTGTTTAGCAGATCTTTTCAGTTCATTTCAAACTTTTCTTATGCTGGTTTTATAATATAAGCAGACATGCTTTAAATGACCACACCTGCTCATTCTCTGGGGATGGTCTGATCTCTGCTTCTCTAACAAAAGAAGAAAGAAAAAAATCAGCCTTTCTTATTGCAAAACAGAGGGAAAGTCAGACTCGTTCTCAAGTTTGCCCCATCTGGTCAGATTAAATCTTTGATCAGCCTCAGGGATTACATTTATTTCTGTAGTAACCAGTAAATTTTGGATTTGTTTCAAACACATAGGCAAAATAGTAAAAGAACATAAATTTAAGTTTGAGATTTAGTTTTTTAATAGGAATAGGAAATATAAAAGGCCTAATTCAGGAAAAAACAGACATGTATTTCAAGAATGTAGATTTCATTAATAGTCAACTCATGAAATTGAAAATATCACACTCTAGTTTTTTCATGATCCTCCTTTCAAGATAGACAGTATTATTTTTAGCTGTAGCACCTGTTTTGCTGAGCACTATAACATGGCATACACAAATGGAGAATTCTACACATAAAAGAGCATGATTAAATTAATAGTACTAAGAGGGCCTTTCCTTTAACTATCTCTGGAAGCAAGCTGGGACAGAATGTTTTATATTCTCAATCAGTAATTATTTTGTTTCACTTATTTAACTAATATTTAAGAATTCCTAGTAGCTACTATCTTTCTCTAAAAAATAATTATTTTAGGATTATAAAAGCAATTATGTTGTGTTTTTGAAAACTTCAAACTGCATTAGCAGAACTAATGGAAATAGTTTGGGCCTCCAAAAAGAGAGCCCTTTGATAATTTAATTCCTCTTTTCTTTGTGAAACTGATAACTTCTTAGTTTAAAAAAATTATAAGGAAAAGAGAAGAATGGCTGAGTAAGTATCACCTTGTGCTATATCCAAGGCCTCTTGCTGCTGCTTGTCTGGCTGCTCTTTTGTAGGCAAAAAGGAGCTGAACGCTCTCTGGCTCCTTAGATCTGGCCCAACAAATGCACTGCCAGTCAAGCACATGGATCTAGCTTAAAACCCAGTGTGAGCCTAAAAGAAGCCAGTCAGGCTGGCACCTACTCATGCAGAAGGAGATAGATTTGTCATGACAGGCTGATTATTCAATGTAAAGAAACAGTTT